>NC_054541.1:20621359-20921359 GCF_017654505.1 Polyodon spathula | reverse complement strand
GTAGTAGATGCATTGCGAACCTCTCAAACGCTTCACTTCACTGAATAGAAAACTGCCTCCACTGTGTGATCCAGGGTTCCCTTAGAGATCAGTGATGTGGAGTGGCAGACTGACTCTTGGGTGCAATCTGCATCTGGAAGTCTGTTTTAAGGGGTGTGATATGTACAGTGTGTGGCTGTCTGGCCCTGGGGATGTGCACGATAATGCTTTAAGCAATATGCTCTGACATTTACATTATCGTGATCATTTTAAATATATTATGTACAGTAGTTTGCAGAGGTATTCACTCCCTACCAATAGTGTCACATTTTGTTGAATTACAAATAATGTATACACAGTTTTTCAAACAAACTTTTTTTATTCAAAGCTGTAGTGGTTAAACTGAACACTGTTATGAGGAGGAGGTTAAATGTCAGCAAAACTTGCAAAGAAAATGTACAAAAAATAAAATTTACTGGTTGCATAAGTATTCGGCCCCTTAAGTCAGTACTTGGTAGAAGCACCTTTTGCAGAAGTTACTGCTTTGAGTCTTTTCGGATAGGTCTCTACTAGCTTTACAGAGTAGGATGGTGAAATCTTTGCCCATTTTTCATGGGAAAATTACTCCATTTCTGATAAGTTTGTTAGTGGTCGTTGATGGACTGCAATCTTCAAGTCTCGCCATAAATTTTCGATTGGATTCAAGTCAGAACTTTGACTGGGCCACTCAAGAACATTAATTCTCTTCTTGTTCAACCACTCTAGTGTGGCTTTGGCTTTGTCCTTCTGGTCATAGTCCTGCTGAAATGTGAATTTCCTCCCCAGTTTTGGCTGACTGAAACAGGTTTTCCTCAAGGATTCGCCTGTACTTTGCACAATCAATTCTCCCCTCTAGCCTGACAGGCTTCCCAGTCCCTGCTAAAGAGAACCATCCCCATAACATGATGCTGCCACCACCATGCTTGACAGTTGGGATGGTATTGACTGGGTGATGTGCAGTGTTGGGCATGCACAAGACGTAACGCTTGGAATTTAGACCAAAAAGTTACATTTTTGTTTCATCTGACCACAAAACCTTTGTCCACATGTCTGCAGTATCATCAAAATGCTTTATCGCAGACTCCATACATGCTTTAAAATGAAGCTTTTTGAGTAATGGCTTCTTTCTTGCCATCCGTCCATACAGGCCAGCTTTGTGTAGGGACTGGCTTATTGTTGATGTGTGAACACTGACTCCCATCTCAGACACAGAAATTTGCAGATCTCTCAAGGTCGTTGTTGGCTTCAGAGTGACATCCCAAACCAGTATCCAGCTTGCCTGGCTGCTCAGTTTGGGAGGGTGACCTGATCTGGATAGTATCTGGGTGGTACGATGCATCTTCCACTTCTTAATGATGGACTTCACTGTGCTGAGAGGGATAATTAATGCCTTTGAAATTTTCTTGTACCCTTCTCCTGCTTTGTGCCTCTCTACCACTTTATCCCTGACTTGTTTAGAAAACTCCTTGGTCTTCATAATTGCTTTGTTGGATCACTATGTGAGTTGCAGCTTGAAAGTCTTTATATACTATAAAATAAAATTATCTACAAGTTAAACCACTTTGAGTACACACAGGCTGAAGCCATTTCACTGATGTTGTGACCTTTCATACAAATAATTTGTACCTGAGCTGATTTAGGGCTGCACTAGCAAAGGGGTTGAATACTTATGCAACTGAGATAAATTTGTTTTTCTCTGTAATCTCTTACCTATTTATATTCTATATGCAGTAGTTTGTGTAGATTCTGCATGTAAAGTCTAATTTGAAAGCGTCATGTAGTATGCTCACGTGCCAACAAAATGTGAACACTTTGCAGAGGGGTGAATAGTTCTGCAAACCACTGTACATAATGAGAGGGAGAAAATGACTTGTAAATGGTTTACCACATATTCACTTTTTGTAAGGGGCTTGTGTGCAAATGTTGTTTGATGGGTGTAAACCTTTGTAACATGTGCCCTGCATTTTGCGATTTGATCTCTTTATCTTCTTTTAGGAAGTCGTATGAGTTTGAGGATGTTCTTCAATCTTCGACAGAAGGCTGCCAGGTTAATGCCCAGTCCAAACTATCTCTTACACGCACTTTATCAGAAGAGAATGTCTATGAAGACATCCTAGGTAATGATTGAACACTTTTACCTATTTCCAGAGGCTATGTCAAACAGATAGTTGGTCCACTGGTTTCCAAGCCTGTCTCTGTAGAGCGAGAGATCTGGGGACCAGCAAAAAGTTTGGTTCAATAATAATAACCGCCATTTGTTTTGGGGGGGTGGGGGTCTGGTCATGTAAAATAATTAGCTGCCCATGTGAAAACAAGCCAAGAAAACAGTAAAGCTGAAAGGTAAGTCCAGTTCCACTGATAATAAACTGACTTGCCAACACTGTTCTTGACCATTTTCAGTCTGGTTTTTGATCTGCTGACTGTTCTTGTCAGAGTTGTGAATGACTTACTGATGAGAATATTTCTCACAATTGAACTGAGATAAAAACAGATTTTTCTAACATTTGGGCAGAATGACCTCTAATATAAAATCTCATGTGAGAAATGTCAGGGTTATATTTGATTCTGATTTGAGTTTTGAGGCTCATATTTCAAAAATTACAAAAGCGTCTTTCTATCATGTATGAAACATTGCTAAACTTAGGTCTTTTATTTATTTTTTGTCTGTTGCTGAGAAGTAAATTCATGCTTTTGTTTCATTTAGACTTGATTATTGCAATGCTTTATTTGTCTGATTTGCGTCAAAAAACCAAGAATTCATGGAAAGTTCACAAAATAATGTAGTTTTAGCCACATCAACACATACAAAAGCTTTTAAATAGTACACCAAAACCAGTAATATAAAGACTATTGCTTTTGACTACTGACCAGTTTAAATGTTACTTCAGAGTACAAAACATACAATACATACTTCAGACTCCGACAGCATTTCGAGTCGATACATTTGAGTCAATACTTTCTGTTGTAGTTTATTCTTTTTAACCTAACTTACAAACATAATTGTTTTTATCCATTTTGTTTGCTTATTTTTCTTCAATTGTTTTATTTAGATTTATTTTTATTGATATTATAATGATTCACTGTTAATTGTAATTTTTACTTTTACTTGATACTACATACCTGTGTTCTGTTTTAACCTACATATGAAGTGCTTTGAGATACTGTGGTAAGAAAGGAACTATATAAGTAAAATACATTTCAATTTAAATTAGAGAAGTGACAAAATACTGAAACATTATTTTAAAACTCCTTTTTTGGTTTTGTTTTTACCTTACTCTGCCTTATTATCTGTGGTTAAACAAAATTGCTTTTAATTGGTATTGTTGCTCTGACGATGAAGTGCTGCAGTGCGTGTAATAATCAGTTATATGAAAGGTGCTCTCTCTCTCTTCCTCCCCCCACACACACTGCCTGCCAGCAGCACTCAGCAAGTCTCCACTCACACTAGATTAATGTTTATTATAAATAAGGAAACATGATCACACCCTGAGTATGTCTGAATACACCCTGAGGGTATATACTTAGTTGTGTGTGTGTTCACTTTTGTGAAGAAACCTCATAACAAAACTTGGCCACTATCTTACCTAATAACCCTAACAGGCGTGCAGTGGGGGACAGGGTGGAGTTTGGAAAGATGGAAGAAGATGACATGATAGCAAAGACATTTTGTATCCTGATTAACTGTTTTGGTGGTTGCTGTTTTTTTTTTTTTTTTGATTGAGTACTTCAGAATTCAGGACTGGGTTCCATGGTCAAGAAGAGTAAACTCATTTAAAGTGAATATTGATTAAAGTTTGCTAATGTTTTGCTTGCCTTTGTTTTGTGTACATTTTAAATTTTTCTCAGATATATTGTTTAGTTTTTCTTTGGCCGTTTGAACGTTAAAATAATTATAAAACCCCCGAGCATCCAACCATACTAGTATTCTTACTATAAGCTTTATCATTTTTTTTTTTTAAATGTGTTTTTTTTACCTATGATGTAATTTCCTGGTAAACCAAGAATTGTCCTATAGAAACAGTTTTTCTCAGCGGAGTGTGCATTCTGTGCAGACTGGAATCAAATGGGCTAGATGGACCGGTTCCTAGCAAGCTCCTCCTGAACTTCCAGAGTAAACCTTCTTGGTCAGTACGTCTGTTGTTGTCGCCATCTCCCACAAGGCTTCGCTTAGATTCCTGGTCCTGCTACAGGCCTTGTTCCACAGCAGCCAGGGCTGTTGGCTGCTGCCAAAATGGCTCTGTGTCCCAGTAAGTGCGGCATGGTCCAGTCGCTGCTCGAGGGCGTCGGGCAGGCTTTCTTGTGCTCTGTTGACACCCCCCCCAGTTGTGTGATCACCTAATCGCCAACCTCAGTTTTTTTAAAGATAAATAAATCTTACTGGTAATGCTCAAACAGCCAAGAAGTAACTAAACAAAACATCCACAACAAGTTGAAATGTGCACAAACAAAGCAAGCAAAACATTAATAAACTTTCATACCTATCAATATTCACTTTTAGCTTTCAAAATAATTCAGCTTGCATGCTTCGTCTGGACCTAGTATTATCCCTATACTGCAATTAATCAAAAAACAATTAATACTTTTTACTTCAGATCACTAGAACATTAAAAGTTTAAGTGTGTGTACATTTTGTTTTGTGCTTACTTTAATACTATTTAAAATGGTCGAGCCATTGTCTAAATCCGCTAAAGCTCTCTTGCTTTCCTAGACTTCCCATTTATCTTGCTTTGGATAGCCGGTTGGGACTCTTCACTGTTCTCTCTCTCTCTCTCTCTCTCTCTCTCTCTCTCTCTCTCTCTCTCTCTCTCTCTCTCTCTCTCTCAGTATTTAATTTTCATATTTCTCTTGTTCATTTCATAGTTTGTTTAAAATGATTACATAGTTATTTTGTGGTTGTTGTTTTATTGTTTGAATTGGCTGTTATATGTTTAACATGTTGTCACAAAATGACTGTACGATGTAAATACTGGAAATAAAATATTTGAACTACAGTAATGGGAAATAAAAAAACATTTGCTAGAATCTGGGCCTTGTGCACTGATACTATAATGTGAATGCCATGTGTGTCTCTCCCTTTGTTTCTGCAGACCCCCCTTCAAAGGAAAACCCCTATGAAGATATTGAGACAGAGAGCCGCTGTGTGGGGAATAAGTATATTTTGACCCGCTCACCGCCTTTATCTGCCCCAGGGACACCCACTAAGGTACTACCAGTGTAGCCTGACCCTAGGGTTTCTAAAATATAAAGAACAAAAAGTGATTTTGGGTGAAGGTAGAGGTAGACCCTGCCCCATTGTTTAAGATCTGTTTCACTGATTTCTCTTTTATTGAGCTCTTAGCTTTAGTTGAAAATCTTTCAGGAGCATTGCATGTAGGTACCTGGTCATTATAACTTTCCATGAGTGTAACGGTAATACCAGTGTCTCCATGCCTTGTCGTTATCTGTTAGGGAAGCCTCCCTTCTGCAACAGGATTGAGTGTCTAATTGCCTGAGAGTTATGCTGTCAATGAAACCTTTACTTCACAATTAGTTTAAAGACTGTTTGAATGTCCTCCATATGGGTGCTTGAATGTATTAGCAAATCCGCCACCGGATGCAACATTTAATACCTCAGAAACCAGTTGAGATACAGACTTCATACAGTACTGTATTTGTGAACTACACAGACAAACTCAGGCCATTAACCTAATTTATATTACACATATGCCCTTGACATAAGACACCAGTGTTGAGTAATTCTTATCTAAAGTTTCCCTGTTCCTCTCCTGCAGCTCCCCTCCAAGCCGGGATTCTTCCGCCAGAACTCAGAACGATGCAGCTTCAAGCTGCTTGACCTGCGGAAGACAAACCGCGAGGGTGCGTGTTCCCCCTCCAGAGTCAGCCCCCCCTCCACCCCCAGCAGCCCTGACGACACCCCCTGCCTTTCAGGAGACCCCAACAACCGCCGCCGCAGGAAGATCCCTAAGGTGGGCTTTCCAAGATGTTTGCATTCAGCAGTGGTGCTCACTAAACAACAGTCAACGAATCTTGCCTGGTAAAGAGTAATAAAGCATAGTGAAAGCATGGTAAAGAATAGCGAGGTATGGTAATGCATATTAATAAGCATGGAAAACCAGTGTAAACTATGGTAAAGGCATATCATAACCATGGAAAAAGCTGCAAAAAATAATGTGTAAAAATACCATGGAGGGTATAGAGGATAGCCGATTGAATTGATTTTCTTCCAGCTGGTGTTGAAGATCAATGGTATTTACGAAGCCCGCCGGGGGAAGAAGCGCATGAAGAGGGTGTCGCAGTCCACAGAGTCCAGCTCTGGCAAAGGTAGGGGTGGAGTCTTCCAGAGGCATGTATTCTCAACTCTCAATTCCAAATATTCTCAACAGCACAATTTGCATGAGGCACAAAACGTCAACCGGATGTTGCATTAAATTGAACTTTCAATTTGTCTCTAAACAAGTAACTGGCTATTTATGATTATTTAAAATACAAAAATATATTGTTTTATTTTTCAGTTACAGATGAGAACAGTGAGTCTGAGAGCGACACAGAAGAGAAGCTGAAAGGTAAATGTCTCACCATCGCCCTTTGCTCATCGAATCTGAACTTTACATAGATGGACAGTCACTTCTATTTGTGTATAAGTAGGTTTACATTCAAGATTTTATCTAGCTTTGCAAAAAGAAAATGGCTTGTAACAGGGTGATGTTACCTTTGTGGGTTGTCACTAATAAATAAAGAGTCAGACACAGAGCATTGGGTGTTGACATGCTGCACAACGACGCAGATTTAATAAACACCAGCCCTGATGTTAGAGTACAGTGAAAGGATAGCTTCACTGGCAAGCTGTTTCAACCAGAAAGGAAATTTAAATCCTCTAATGCACACTTTATTTAGACACACGAAACACTCAAGAAAACAAAACATATTAACAAACAAAATGGCACAAGGGCCAAAAAAAAAATGGTTATACAGAAACTCATGAACGTAAACATAACACAGAACACAGATCACAGCCCTCCACCTCCATCACCAATCCATTCTAACACCTGTGATAACTTTATTTATACACCTGTGGCTGGAGCCTTAATTAATAATTTACTCACTTATTCAATTCACGGCTCCAGCCACATTCCCACGTGTTTTGACAGGGAGCAATCTAACTCCCTTCCTGCTAACCCATTATTCCCCACACCAACACATACACATGTGCACTGGTAGGGCTTACACCCTGTCAGACTGCCACAGGTAACAAGCAATGGTAATCTTAGCACTGGATTTAATAAAGAAAACAAAACAAAGCAAAAAATAAAAGTTTGCCCACAGATGACAAGCGCTAGTACCACTAAAAGGAACGTCCCACTCCAGCAACCTACTACACTAATAACCCTCACTGTACTTAGTTTGGGATTAAATCCCTTTAACTGACCTACTTCTGGGCTCCCAGAGTCCCGGCATCCTCACGGTGACTCCAACTCTTTCTGATGGTCTCGGCTGGGCAGCGCCTTCACAGGCACGTCTAGGAGTTGAGGGTTTTGTGTAGTAGCTCTCTCTGTGGAGTGGACCCTCTCCTCATTGTCAACAAGCAAGCTTACGCACAGCACCTGCCTGTGTAGCTAGGCGCTCCTAAAAGGGTGTAGTTCACTGTGCTGTAGAAGAGATATACATCAACAGTGGAGGGGAAATGATGATTTGCTGTATCCTAAAATGTATCCTTTATTTAAGAATTAGAAGAGTTATGATCTCCCTCTACTTTTTTTTTTTTTTTTGGTTGGAATTATAAGTTATAATAAAATGGGAGTCACTGCAATGTGCTCACTAAGATTAGTAAAATGAGCATGTGTGTATGAGTAGTGTTAAAGCTACTGTATAGTGATGATGTCGTGTGTGTGTGTGAGTAGTGTTGATGCTACTGTGTACTGATGCTGTCGTGTGTGTGTGTGTGTGTGTGAGTGTTGTTGATGCTTCTGCATAGTGCAGCAGTGGTGAGTGCTGCAGTGATGCCATGCCTCTCTGTCCCCCAGCTCATAGCCAGCGGCTGGTGCACGTGCAGTCCATGCTGAAGCAGACAGGCCGCTACCGCACCCAGGAGAGGGACCTGCTAGACCTGCTGAACCTGCAGGAGCGCAAGCTGTTCGAGTATTTCCTGGTGGTGGCGCTGCAGAAGAAGCAGGCAGGGGTGCCGTATCTCCCTGAGGTCACGCAGCAGTTCCCACTCAAGGTAAGGCTGGGCCTGAAAAGACAACACAAACATCAGTTATGAATGAGCACACATACGCTGTATATAGGGGTGAAGTTAGTTGCCCACTTTGCTCCACTATTATCAGGTTGAGACACCAAACAATGGAAAACTAATATATAAGACCACTGCCATGGGTCTTGCAATGGCCCTATTATGTATCTGACAGTTATTGGTTTATTGGTTTAGTTTATTGTTCTCAAGCAGCATTAAAAACAACAAATGATGCAGCATTTTGCAAAGTGACCAACTGACTTTTTCCACTGGATTTCTTTTGTATTTAGTAGTAATGTTAATAAGGGGGTGACCAGGAAGTAGACACAGACTCAGTACAGCGGGATGAGACGCAAATGCAGTCTTTCTTTATTAAATCAAACAAAACTTTAAACACAAAACAAAAGGCAAATTGGCCAAAACAAACAACAAACACAGATAAATAAAATCTAACAATAAATTATTATCTACTGACTGACACACATTCTTACAGGATGTATTTTGGCAGAGATGAGCATCATTGTCTATGCCAACTACATTCAATAATAATAATAATAATAATAATAATAATAATAATAATAATAATACATTAAACAACACAAATAAACATAGGAGCAGCCTACCCAGTCACAGGGGGTCAATAAGACAACAATGTTTAGATTATTTGAATCTGATTTTGGTAATGCCTGCTTTCAAGTTAGACACCAGCTGATCTGGCAGACACAAAGAGGTGGAGCTTGGATTCATATGTTGTTTTTTTCTGACTTTATGTGAACGAAAAGACACACATTTGCCCGTTTTCCCATAGGAAATAGAGATATTTTGAAATATCACTGTCCTGGTCACAAAAGCAAAGTCTGTGGGGAATAATAGCCTTTTTCTATACTTTTGAGGCACAAGCAATTAGGAAATAATACTTACTACCCAGGAACAAAAATTGTGTTACATAGTGTAATATATGAAGTTGGCTGTTCTGCTGATTGACGGCTTATTTGATGTTGCCAGCTGGAGCAAGGCTTCAAGTTTATGCGTGAGACGGAGGACCAGCTGAAGGTGATCCCCCAGTTCTGTTTCCCTGATGCTGGAGACTGGGTGCCAGTGCAGAATTTTGCCAGGTTAGTCCACTCACTTCACTCAGCGTGCCAATTGTTCCTCTATTCATGAATGTTGGAGACTGTAGTGCTTTTTAAAAAAATTATTTGAAAATTGTGACATGTTGTGGCAAAGTGCCCCACCCCTGTGTGTTTTTTTTGTGTTGTATGTTGTGTGTTAATGTTGGTGTGTAGTCATTGGTACACGGGATATAAACGGGTCTGTGTAACATGAGTGTTTAAAATGTTTATTTGTATTTAGGCACGAGGATTGCACAGCACTTCACGTGCAAGTAAAATGTAATAATATGTGAGCACGGGGAATTGCACTTTATTAATTCACGTGCAGTTGTACCGGGACTCCAATTGAATGATTGATTAGCAGTCGAGTCTCGGTACAGCTGCATAAAAGCAGCATGTTTTCACTCACTCAGGGTTGTATGTTCGGTGAGTAGAGAACAGGACTGGAGACGGAGGTAATTGTAATAATAATAGTAATAGTTCAAATAGAAGCTAACCGTGTTTTGTCTGTATACTCCGTTTTGTTTCATCTCTTTGTTTTGGCTGCCAGTGCCATGTCCTGTTTTTTTTTTTTTTTTTTTTGTCTTGCAACCTTTTATTTTCTGTCCGTCTGTTCATTATTAAATGCTGAGCGAAACCATTCGCTCAGCTTCACCAAACTCCACGTCTCTTTGTTTATTTCCTGGTTCCTGTTTCTGGTCTGACGTCCCCCACTTCAGCTGATTTTGTGACACATGTACATAAATAAAATGACCTAAGATGGTATTGTTTAGAAGGACTTCACTTTTAAACAGCAGCTTGCAGTTGCCTAAAGTTTAAGGATGTTTTCCTGTGAGCTTTACTGCTATGGATGGTGGCTAAATCAAATAAGATCAGTCCAAATTAGATCTGTAATGCCTGTCTTCAGCAAATAACTGCTCTACTCTTATAATTATAAGCATATTAAAAGCTGTTTTGGATAAACAAATACTGGAGTGACACAACTAAGTTGAGTTTAGAGGGGGCTAAGGGAGGAAAGAGGAGTCTGGAAAAAAACAATAATACAACAATTGCCTAAGAAAATATTTTGGATTTGGATTTAATTAGTCATGTGGTAATTTTCTGAAATGAAAAATAAATGCTGTTTTAGCACCCTGAAAGTTGTCAGTGCAATTGCCATTTTTCTGATGGTACCATCATGTAAATATAGATCCTAGGAGGTTGATGCTTTTCCACTTGAAACTTCACTTCAGCGCCTAATGTTTATTCATACTTAACAAAAATATAAACACAACATGCAACAATTTCAAAGATTTTATTGAGTTACAGGTCATATAAGGAAATCAGTCAATTGAAATAAATTCATTAGGCCCTAATCGATGGAATTCACATGACTGGGAATACAGATATGCATTAGTTGATCAGGCTGTTGATTATGGCCTGTGGAATGTTGTCCCGCTCCTCTTCAATGGCTGTGCGAAGTTGCTGAATATTGGCAGGAACTGGAACACGCTGTCATACACGTCGATCCAGAGCATCCCAAACATGCTCAATGGCTGACATGTCTGATGAGTATGCAGGCCATGGAAGAAATGGGACATTTTCAGCTTCCAGAAATTGTGTAGAGATCCTTGCGACATGGGGCCGTGCATTATCATGCTGAAACATGAGGTGATGGTGGCGGATGAATGGCATGACAGTGGGACTCAGGATCTCGTCACGTTATCTCTGTGCATTCAAATTGCCATCAATAAAATACAATTGTGTTCGTTGTCCATAGCTTATGCCTGCCCATACCATAACCCCACTACCACCATGGGGCACTCTGTTCACAACGTTGACATCAGCAAACTGCTCGCCCACACGATGCCATACACGCTGTCTGCCATCTGCCCGGTACAGCTGAAACCAAAATTCATCTGTGAACAGCACACTTCTCGAGCATGCCAGTGGCCATCGAAGGTGCGCATTTGCCCACTGAAGTCGGTTACGACACCGAACTGCAGTCAGGTCAAGACCCTGGTGAGGATGACGAGCATGCAGATGAGCTTCCCTGAGATGGTTTTTGACAGTTTGTGCAGAAATTCTTCGGTTGTGCAAACACACAGTTTCATCAACTGTCTGGGTGGCTGGTCTCGGACAATCCTGCAGGTGAAGAAGCTGGATGTGGAGGTCCTGGGCTGGCATGGTTACACGTGGTCTGTGGTTGTGAGGCCGGTTGGACATACTGTCAAATTCTCTAAAATGACATTGAAGGAGGCTTATGGTGGAGAAATGAACACTCAATTCTCTGGCAACAGCTCTGGTGGACATTCCGGCAGTCAGCATGTCAATTGCATGCTCCCTCAAAACTTGAAACATCTGTGGCATTGTATTGTGTGACAAAACTGAACATTTTAGAGTTGCCTTTTATTGTCACAAGGTGCACCTGTGTAATGATCATGCTGTTTAATCAGCTTCTTGATATGCCACACCAGTCAGGTGGATGGATTATCTTGGCAAAGGAGAAATGCTCATTAATTGGGATGTAAAAAAATTTGTGCACAACATTTGAGAGAAATACGCTTTTTGTTTGTATGGAAAATTTCCGGGATCTTTTATTTCAGCTCATGAAACATGGGACCAACACTTTACATGTTGCGTTTATATTTTTGTTCAGTGTAGTTCACTTGCTTGCGAAACTCTTATAACTTTAGAAGACTTAAATGTTAAATGCTGCTGGCTTCAGGTCATGCCTTGGAATTGTTTGGTGTAAAAATATATATTTGTTCTTTATTGTTTCAGTGAAACCTTCTCGTTCGTTCTGACTGGAGAGGATGGGAGCAGGAGATTTGGATACTGTCGACGTTTACTGGTAAAAAGCCAAGCTATGTATTTGATGCCAAAATACACTATGCGTGTGTCATTTTGAAAAATATTGAAGTTGAATACAAAGTTTAACATTTTGGAAGACAAATCCCTATAATTCTAAGAAAAAATAGCAAGTTGTGTGATCACTCTTTAAAACTGCAGGTAACACCAATCAGAAAATAAGGTAGTTTAAGCTGTTTTTACCATATTTATTCTGTTATAAAATGTTAAATCAATAACTCCTTGCTCATTTTATATCTACTCTATTGTTTCTTACTAGTCCTGTAACAATTCTAGATTTTTTTATAAATGTACAGGTCTGTGAAAGGGTGGCTTTGCTGGGGTGACGTCAGACCAGAAACACAAATTCAACTCCAAGAAGTAGCGGGGCAAAAGTGAAACGCTACAGCGTTCAGCACTTTTATTAAACAGTAAAACAAAGATTTAAACAAACACAGAACAAAAGGGCACGCTGGCCAAACAAAAAAACAAACAGAACCAAACAAGGATTGTGCTGGTTTTGAGCCAGCACGTATAGCAATTGTTTACTTTGAATTCGCTTCTACCTCCTACCTCCTCACTCGTTCTCCACTCTTGAACACCCTTCCAATAATGAGCTTGGAGTAGGTCTTTTATATGTGTGGCTGGAGCCTTAATTACCTATTACACAATGACCTTATTAAGGCTCCAGCCACATGCCCACAAGCTTTACCGGGATGGGGACTCAACCCCATCCACACCAGCTACACTTTGAGACCGGCATTTTCACCTGTCTCAAATAGTAAACAACAGTGACGGATGGCTTTTGTCCTTCCGCACAAAACACAATACATATATATCACCAACAATAATAATACAATACAAATAATACTGTCATATTTACATAACTTATATATACAAATTAATTATAAAAATAGCGCACAATAGATATATAGGGGCGGGGCTTCTCGACACAAGGTCCCATAATATATTATATTGATGGAATAGTTATACAGTAATTAAGTATACAGATTGTTCATATTTCATAGTTTCATGTTGTAGTTCAGTATAAAAAATATTTTGAAACTCTGTATATCTCGATATAGATAGATAGAAAGCTTTTTTTTTTATTTACTGTGCATGTGTTTTTGTTTTACTTGCACTTGTAGCCCAGTGGAAAGGGAAGGCGACTGCCAGAGGTGTACTGTATTGTGAGCCGGTTGGGGTGCTTTGACCTGTTTTCAAAGGTATAGTACCCATGTTTTTCATCTATTGCTGCTTTTAAATTGAATATTCAAGCAATGTCAGGCAAACTTTTTTCTTCCTCCAGGGTTGTATTTGTACCTAGACCTCCAGAGGTCTGGTTGTAACTGTTCAGAAGTCTGAGTTGGTGTACCTGTTGGAAGGGGAGGGGGAGGGGGGGGGGGGGGGGGGGGGGGGGGGGGGAGTTCAGTGTACCACAGGTTCAGGTGCCAGGGTCCAGCTCCTTCAGTGGGGCTGTTTGGCAGCCAATCAGTAACCAGGCACACAGCGTGGCTGCCTGTTTTAAATTCATACATGGAATTGATGTAAACGCCTCAATATCTGTGACGTCATCTTTGTTTTTCGGCGCCACCTAGCCCCCCTTCGGTTAATTTCAGTTCTGTTGAAAACAGTGCAGCTTTTACTACACCCAATAAAGCAAGATGGAATTATTGAACCATCTATGGTATGCTAATCAATTATTTTACTAAAACTACGGAAATCCCATGTGCTTCTTGCTCTTTGAGTGCGGTAAGATGTCAGGTTTTAAACATCAGCGTCCTCTATCACCTTGCAGATCCTGGATGAGGTGGAGAAGAGGAGGGCAATCTCCCCGGCTCTTGTCCAGCCCTTCATGAGAAGCATTATGGAGGCGCCGTTCCCTGCCCCCGGCAGGACCATCACCGTCAAAAACTTCCTCCCAGGCTCAGGGACTGAGGTGTGCGCCTTTCAGATATTGATGTTTCCTGTTAATAATAAATTACTGGTGGATGAAGGTTTATGTGCTTCCGTTAAACAATTTAGAACATGATTGGAAACATGGAAGGGCCAACTTTGCCCACCTGTGGTCCATGGTCCAGTCAATGATGGTAACCATGTCAATAGTGCAATGAAATCAGGACGTCAGTGCTGACCTTTCCCCCTGCCTCTCCCTCAGGTGATCATGCTGTGCCGGCCATTGGACTCACGGCTGGAGCATGTGGATTTCGAGTGTTTGTTCTCTTCACTGAACGTGCGGCTGCTGGTTCGAGTGTTCGCCTCTCTGCTGCTGGAGAGGAGGGTGATTTTCACTGCTGACAAGCTGAGGTGAGGGAGCCGGGCACAGTACAGGGAGCACCCTGTATTGGTGTCTTAGCAAGCTCCACAGTAGTCATTGTTGTGTATTTACCACTGTGAGTATTGTGAAGGTCAGAGTGTTTAGTAGATATTCTGTAGATAGCAAAAGCTTTTCACAATATTTCACAATGTTAGTCATAACAAATAAAACATGATTTGGATCATCAGAGCATAGAAATATTTTCATAAAACATATCATTGTTGGACTGATTGTATTTTAAGTTTATGAATTCATACATTTGGGAACTGTACCAAACTGTTACATTCTGATATCCCACTGCTGGTGTCAGGTAACATGACTAGGTGAGGCTCACTTTGTCAGTTTCAGTGGTTATTTGTGTCATGGTAGTACATTTGTGACAGTTCCAGCTGTTGTAGTTCAAGGCCGGCAGGTTTCCCTGCTTCTTCTCCAGGATCCAGTTTCCCCTTTGTGCAAACTCCATGCTCCTCTTGCTGCTCCACTCCTTTGGGAGCCTTTTCTATTTCTTTTTCTCTTTCTAGCGCCAAAAAAAAAGCGCAAGAGAGTAATATTTGTATTACTAACATTAGGAAAGAAAAATAAATTACATTTTCTCTCTAGTTCCAGGGCAGAAGTCTCCCTGTTGCTATGCTATAAAGCCTGTGCTCACAGACAGCCCCAATTGCAGCTGCCTGACTTTGATCAGCCAGCTTCTCCACACTTTGGGACAAGCTGTTTACAGCTACACTGCATGTTGTGACTGAAGTCTAATTCCACTGTAGTTAGCAACTGATTCAGCATCACTTTAGCGAAGGCTGCTAGGAGCTTGTCAGCTGGCAGATCACTGCCTCTGCATCAAATATGGTACAAGCTGTGCATTCTTACCAAGTAGCCACCGCAGAACATTCACTTTCCTGCGCAGCGCCACCTGCCTCCATGGTTTGGTGCCTAGCCTGTACCGATTGACTCTGAGCCCCTCGGTTGGCTCCTAGTCCGTGTTGAGCACCAAGCGCTCCTTTTCTATTTACCACCGGCACCAGTGTTTTTACACTTCATATCAAGAGCACCCTGATTGGTATGTAGATCGCCGATCAGCCACCAAACCCGTTTCACATGTTCTTTACGCTTGGTACTGTGAGTACCCCAATTGTACCGAGACTGATTACTGGTCACTACTGCAACCAGTCACCGATCGGCCATCAAACCAGTTCCATGTGGTTCCCAGCTTTTCAGTGGGCGACTTTGTGTCTGCACTGGTTGGCCTTGTACTGAGTGTCGTGTATTGCCCTTAGCAGCATTGCTCATTTGCTCGTTGCCGAGTCCTGCACAGACATTGGGTGATTTCATCTGGTTCCAAGCCAGTAACAGTTTATAAAAAAAGACAGAGTTCGCTCTTTATTTTAGTGCATCTCTCATGTGTGCCTGTGTGTATCTTTCAGCAACCAGACAGTTTTGTCTGTACCATGTTTACTCTGCACAGTGCGGCAAGTTACTGTATATATCTAAATAAATGCGCACTTCAAACTTACACGGTCTGGACCCTATCACTCGCCCCCATGGTAGCCATACTGCAATTTTTGCAGGATCTTTAAAGAAAGGAAATGTCCCTCTACTCTTAAAACCTTTTAAGGTCCGCCCAATGAGAGACAGCCCTAAAAAAAAGAGGAGATTCCGACCTTTAAAACAAGGTCCTACTTGTGTATTTCCAGTAGGTGACCATATTAGCAGATAGCCTTGAATGCGAGTGCTTTGGAATGTTGCTGCTGAGCTGAAGACAGACCTACCTCAGTGCAATAAACAAACATTTTCACACAAAATCTTTACAAAATAAGAGAAACAGCAACATCGAACGCACAAGGACCTATTTTCCTAAAAATATGTTTTTTTTTTTTTTTTCGTGTTTGTGGATCAGATGCATGAGATCAAAGTTGTTTAGGGTAATGTTGCCCTGGTCACCACCTTGCAGGCTAGTCAAGCCACAGTGAACAGCCCCATCTTGTGCTACATGATCAGGGTGCCTGGGATGAATAATTTCAATGTTAGTTTTTTTCTTTTCTTTTTGTTTTCTTTTGCACATTTAATTACTGATTACTGTAAAAATCTTGTATAAGTCTGTTTTCTAGGCATTTTTAAAGGGGTCGTAAAAAGGGGGGAGAGGCTTTTTCCTGAAATTGTTGACCCAAAAAAAAGGGGGGGGGGGGGGAGCGCAACTCACATTTGAGCTGGCCATGCTAAATAATTTCTGTGGTTTTTATTATCTTTACTGAACAGGGATTTTCAGACTATTTCACTTTATGAAAGTCTAGTGTGTGCACACTAATTTAATGTATGATACCTGTAACCTTTATAGTTAAAGAGCTATAGCCACAAATCTAGCAACAGGAGCTCACTTCACCTCTATGAAGCGAGTAGGTGAAATGCAAGCATTTGCCATTGCTAAAGCCTGCCTGTTTTTCATGGAGGCCAGAACTTAGCTCCATACTAATCCTGCTTTACTCGTACTCCCAGGGAGATGAAGCGCCACACATTCTGATCCCTTCTGTGCACAGCACTTTATCCCCTCGGGGGCAGGGATGGGGTTATGACATATAGTTTAATGATATTCTGGGTTTGTGCAAGGAAAATGCTATTTTAATAGGCTCTACAATACAGTGTACAATTGACACTTGTATATCACTATTCACATAGAGGATTACCAACCCAAACCACTTCACAGAAGTAAAGCATTACTACAACAGCTGAAATGCAGCCAAGCACGACTCCAGCTTGCCACACAACAACTACAGTTCATATTTTTCACTTACTGTTGGATAGGAGTTAGGGACAATTTTATTTTTGTTTCTCCACTAAATGCAAAGAGCATGGTCACATTCTTCAACTTTGGAGTCCAGAAATACAGTAAAAGCTCTACAGGTAGCCCCTTCCATATACTATGTAATGACAATGGCAATACATTGGCTGCTCTGTACTACAGGGTTGATGGTATTATAAGGAAAGTTACAGCAGTAATATTACAATATTTGTTTCAATATTTGTTTCAAATCTGTCGAGTTGTTTGTACTGCTGTTATTTGCTTATGGCTCTGCTGGGAATTCTTCAATGATTTATCCCATGTTATTAATTCCAAACTATCCTGTACCTCAGTCTTGTTCCACGTGGTTTCTTGTTTCTCATCCAGAAAAGAATCCCCAGACCTATTAATTACAATGGCCAAAGTGGATAGTCCAGGCAAGGTACACTGCTGAACCTGGAGCTCCATTAGCAGGCAACTGCTTCAGGATATCGAGGTTGCCTAGGCCCAAGGCCTGTCCTCCAGCAGAAGTCTGTCCTCCAGACTATTTGGCTTGAGGAATTAGATAAAATAGGAAAGAATGTAGAAATAGGATTACATTTTAATAATAAAATTATTGGTTGTTTTTTTTTTTTTTTTATAGTGAGCTAGGAAAAAAAATTGTTATTGCATTGCCATGACAATAAACATTTTTGGAAAAATGGCCAGAAAGCTGGTTTGCGATGTGATTTTACAACCCTGCCGGCTTCCAGAGCAGTGGTTTATATCCTGCCTTATTTGGCAGACAACTGAACCTACAGCACTGGAAAAATAATACTTTCAATTTCACAAGAACCATTGACTTAGGTTTGTTTTTCCTTTTCTTTTTATTTTCCCCTGTCCAGAGCCACTGTTAACTTTTAAATAGATATACATCTACCTGTTTAAGGGTTTCAGTGCACCCTACTGCTTTGTTTATTGTTGTAGGGCCACCAGGGCAGCCAGGGCGGCACTGCTTTGACAGCACTCTGCAAGGTGTTTGTCCGGTGAGACAGGTGACAATAATTACCACATTTAATTCATTCATGGGTTGGAATTCTGGTGTAAAGCTGGAAAGTGGTCTTACCGGAATAAAAAATTTTTGGAACTTTATGTCTTTAGCATGAGTTGCAGCACATCGTACTAACGTCGTGTAAAGGTGGAAAATTTGGTCCCCAGCTCCCCTTTCACACTTGTAAAAAACCAGGTCGACCTACAACTCCCACAAGAAATTAACATACCAAACATATCCCTCAGGGGTGTTTCTTTTTTTGTTTTGTGTGTATAGGGAGTGGTTTCATTTCTATGATACCCGAAGGCTCACCTACGTAGGGATTCCCACGAGGTGCGCCTACACGGGATATCGGACCTCTATGTCCAAGTTCAGGTCCGAATACAGTAACAGGGGGTGGTGACACTCAAGGATCCCCCTATGGCTCCCCAGTGCGTGCCAACCGGGTCACGACGGGTACCCCCTCCCTCCCGATCCAGCCGGTCCTCACAGGAACCGAGTCGTGTGTGGTCGTTGTGGGGACACCAGACCGGTCCATGGACACCCGAACGGCATTCGACGGGTCTTGATCGCAACAGGAGTGAAGTGTCATGGTCATCCCACCGACGTACAGCACTAACGTCACACATTTCAGATGACAGCACCGTCGATCGACTGTCGTGTGCGAAGTTTCCTGTCACCACTCCCGAGTAGAAGTGTGTGGGTTGGTAGCAGGGCTCAGTCACATCCCAATTGGATCAAGTCTACTGGGGGAGAAATTATTTATTAACCTGATATTTTTATTTTTTTTATTAAAGATACTATAAAAAAAAAAAAAAAGTCTATGATAATACATTAACTAACTCAGTAATTATGTAAGGAGTTCTCTGTAAAACTAATTGTTTGAGAAATAAATAACTCTTCAGTAACCCCTCAAAGGTACAAACCAATAAATGTGGCGACCGCTACGCACGTTTGGGCAAACAGAACCAGTCTTGCGTTCCCACGCAAGTTATCCGTCTCGTGAAGTCTCGCAATGCGTCACGCAAGATACCTTGCTGGACGTGCGGCTCTCGCGAAGCATTGCAATCGATTGTAAGACTCCTAGAATGCGGCACCGGGGAAACTTTCATCGCCGTCCATGTTATGGTAGATCACTGACATAACAGCCTAAAGGAGTATTGTAACCTGAAAAACGTATGGTTGTATTGACACACATAAGATGAAACATTTTTTTACTTTCGAAAAAAATTTAAAGCTTCGTATTAAAAACTACGCAAAAAGAAATTTGTATAACTGAGACTTGTAAGCTTTGCGAATCGAACAAAACATTCAAAAACAAGCTCAGCCGGATTGTTTGTTCGGTCGGCCCTGTAAGAATTGATGGAAATTTTTCTTTTTATAACCTGCGTATTACGATTACGAATTTACACGCATAATGATACACATTAAATGTGAACTATGTTATATGTGCTAATAATATATATATATATATAAATTCTGATATATATATTATATATATAATTATATTACGATAAGACAAAGTCTCACATTAAAGCAGATTGTTTTAGTGTCGTAATTCAATATGGCTTTTGAAATTTAAAAAAAACACACACACAGTCTTTCCCCTGTAATCTCATTCTCTTGTATAAGATTTTAATCCATGAAAAACGTCGTAATATAATGAAAATTAGGTACTTTGTGTAATTATAATGTGTATCGAACCATGAACACATTAAAAACACCCATTAAGTCTGTGTGCCCACTGTGTGGAAATGAACTTGTGGCGTGACACACGGGTACAAAATAAATTAAGTTACTAAACACCGCACAGGGCGTCTCCCGCTACAACCAATGACACCGGACTGATAGTCTTTACTATCTGTGGCTGGTGGCCTGATGGTTACAAAATTAATTCAGTTTCCTCCCGTGTGAGGTACCACGAGTGTTATCATAATTTTTGGTTACCCTTTTCTTTTGTGTCATTAGTTTTGATGTTTGTTTTTCAAAATGTGAGCCGTCGCGATGGGGTCTGCAGCGATGGGGGCGTGTCGGGCAAGAGACAGGAACAGAGACGAGACTGTGCTAGGAATCCGCAGCGCTACCCCAGGTGTCGTCCCGCCAGCCCGGGTCTCTGTCCTGCTCTGACCGATCCGGAAGGTTCTGGGCGGAGAGTCGGTGAGTCCATCTCCCTTTCAGGTGTGTGTGGGGGAAAGGGAAAAGTAAGTTCTTTAAAGTAAATAAATTTTGTCCCATATTTTCTAACAACAAAATATGCTAAGTGTCAAAAACAAGAAAAGTGTCAAAGGTTGTTTTGAACGTTAACACAATAAAAATAAATGTTTATTGCATACAATGTGCATTATGTAAATACGGTCACAATTCCAAAATACTTGTTCTTCATGTCCCTGATCCAAACGAGAAGTAACACGACTCTTCATTGTGCTGAGTGATGGATCACTATGACAAAACGTTTCAGTCCTCAGGACCACGTCAACCGGCCAGTGGTGAGGACGACAGGCAATACAGCTGTCGTCAAAACCGATTTCACAGTTTCCTTTTCATTTTCTTTATTTGCAATTATGTTATTTTACAAATACATATGTTACAGTAATACATGCCACTGTTAAGGGTTATAGTAAGAAGTACAGGGGTGTGACAGGGTGACGAGTGGCAGTGATCTGGTCTGGACTGGACCACTCAGCAGCAAAGGGCAGCAAAAGTCCCTCAGTAGATTATTATACATTTACAGCCTGCACTGGCGTTTTTATTACTAGAACTATTTGGAAAATAATATATACGCGGATTGTTATTTTACTGTTTACCTCTTATTTTAAAATAGATTGGTAATTGTTTTTATTTAAAGTGCTTTAACTGTGAAATCAGTACAGCGGCAGTGGTCCGGACCACTCAGCACAATCAAGAGCACCATAGCACCCTTGTAACAGGACGAGGTGCCCTGGACAGTATTGTTTGTTTTTAGAACGGGGTCTCCCCCTCCGCCCCTGTGTTTTACATTTTGTTTTGTATTATGATTTATTGTATGTATTTGGGCGTGTTATTGTTTATTTTGGAACCTAAACTAAAATTTGAATTATTAATGATGGCGAAAGCCGTGATTTACATATAAATATATATACTGCGTTGTTTTCGCGGCGGCGAGAAAACACAAGCTCTCACAAGAGGTCTCCGTTAGCAGCTTGTCTGAACAGCTATATATTAAAAAAACACGTCTTGTGCAGAAGGTAGCCATCTCCCAAGTTAATGAAGTGAGTAATTTGATAAAAAAAATACGGGAGATGGCCACCTGCATTTAAACCTGCAGCTCACGCACTCGAGGGCGGAGGAGAGAACGAGAGCAAGATAAAATAACGGATTCTAGGAACAGGGACAGCAACTGCCCAGCCTGACCTAGGATCTTATTATTATTGTTTTGTGTTTGTGATTTGTTTTGGTTTAAACCTTTTCTTTTGTGCTCTGTGAGCAAAGTGTTTTGTTTTTGTTCAAATATTTATTTTATTTTTGTTGTTTAATAAACGGCGCGTCTTTTTTGGACTGCAGTACTTGCCTGCGTGTTTTCAGTTCCTGCATCTGGCCTGACGTCGCCACTCGTCATCCTGTCGCACCCCTGTACTTATTATTATAAACCTTAACACTGGCCTGTATTACTGTAACATACGTGTTTGTAAAATAACAGAATTGCAAATAAAGAAAATGAAACAGAAACTGGGAAATCGGAAAATAACAACGACAGCTGGAGTGGTCCGGACCACTGTGACTGAGTGGTCTGAGTGGTCCTAGTTGTCCGAACCACTGTGACGGACAACGCTGAGTGGTCCGGACCACGGGCCACAGAATGCTACAACCCCTTCTCCACAAAATAGACACGTTCTATCAGTATGTAGTGGAGTTAAACTTTAGTATAAACTTAGTTGCACACGATAACATGTTCAAAACATGTTGTATAGCAAAAACATTTGTAATCCCTCGAGAATGATTGTTGTTTTTGTTGCATAAAAACTTAAACCAGTATGCTTGAAAGAATTTCTTCTGTTAGCCAGATTCCAATTTACTGTATTCATGTGTGTGTGTGAGTACTGTATTTTTAGTAGTCATTTTTATGTTTTGTTTGCTTTGTATTTTAATTATCCGTATTTAGATATACAGTACACGCAGTTACAGTTCTATCAGTAAATTGTTATGTTGGCTAATTCAGTTAGCTTAGTGAATGAACGTTTCGGGAAATACAAATCTAATACCATAACTGTAAAAAGCAATGTAAATGATTTGAACTTAATGTTCTGTAGAGTGTTGTGAGCGTAATAGTGTTTTGAAAGTACAGTGTGTAGTTTTGAACGTAATGTTATGAATGTGACATGATTGTTTTGAAAGTACACTAAAAACTGTTTTTTTTTTTTTAACGTTCAGATATATTAGTTTTCATTTCTGATACATTAGTTTTGGGAAAACTTGATCTCATGTAAACGTACTGAATATTTAAAAGAAAAAGCATACAATATCTAGAATTACTTTGTTTTGTCCTTATATTGTCTTGAGTTCAGAATAATTGCCATCACGATTTCAGCACAAATCGGGGGACATATCTATCCTGTATTTTTGGATGCCAGCATCAGCAGTCCTATGGGTAACAGAGGTGGTTGGAATTTATCATTGCAAGTATTAAAACTATATACAATTATTCAATTTAATTAGGTATTTTACCAAAAAAGAGATCATATAATGCGGTATTGCCGGCGTTCATGGTATAATTATTTATATTTAAACTGTAAGTGACTCTCCAGCATAGTTCACCCACTAATCTCTAAGTTGCTTTTATTATTATTATTATTATTATTATTATTATTATTATTATTATTATTATTATTATTATTATTAAAGCAAACCGCAAACGGAACATGAATGAGAATACAGCCAATGTCAACTTCCAGTTGAAGGTTAGACTAGACCTATATATATATATATATATTATATATATCTATATATATATATAGATATATTAACTTGTTTACCAAAGTCATCTGTAAAAACAGTAAAATCCACACTGCAATAAAAGACTGAGCTACATAAACAGCTCCACCTGCCTGCAGAGCAAGGCCCAGCTGCAAGCTTCAGACTCTGTTGACTGTGAGACTAAGAGTATGCCTTGCACAATCACAGCGAGCAATTACAGCTTGATAAACCAAATGCAATGATCGCTAAAGATGCATTGACTATTAGCACTGTTGAAGGGCAGGGTTAGGGTTAGTTTTATCTTGATATTTAGTTAACGACATTCAATGATTTAACATCTACTTTGTCCAACATTATTTATAAATTGTAGAATTTATAATTAGCTGAACGTATACCAGGGCCAGGAGATATTTACTGTATTTAATATAATATGTTACGTAATGTATTTATTTATATTTTATAGTTGTCCAATGAAGACCATAATTTACTGATTCATTATAATCTGTACATTTATTATATTGCCTTTTTATTGCTGTTTGGGCTTTATGCATACTCCTTCTTGTATAACACTTCCTGTTATTCAAATTTTGGTACTATGTAAGCATTATTTTTAGCTAGTGGCACGTTGATGCAAGTATAATAGTGTAATAATTTAATAATTTATTAAATTTAGTGTATTTGATTATTAAAATATACGGAAATGCCGATGCTTAGTATGAGCCTGTATTGACTCTGTATCAACCTCTCCACTCTCTTCTCTCTGTCGTCAGCACGCTGTCTCAGTGCTGCCATGCCGTGGTTGCCCTGCTGTACCCCTTTGATTGGCAGCACACCTACATCCCGGTGCTGCCCCCCTCCATGATCGACATTGTCTGCACCCCCACTCCCTTCATCGTGGGCCTCCTGTCCAGCTCCCTGCCCCAGCTGAAAGAGCTCCCTATCGAAGAGGTGAGTGAGCAAGGCTGGGGATCAGGGCTTTCCACTGCTGTCATACCACCAAACAGGCTGTCCTCTTAACTTTGAAGGAAATAGACCCAGTTCTCATAAGGCAACACTGAAAATATTGATAATAGAGATTATTTTATCTGCTTTGACTATATTCTGGTTCTTTGCTCGTTTGTAAAACTTTTTAATTTTAGCTATGCAGCCATTTCAATTACAATATACAATTAAAGATGCTTTCTGGTACCTAATAACTTTCCATGTTGCCTGCCAATTTCAGTCTGATTTGTCCAGCTGCAATCAAACCTTGTGACCTGCAGCACAGGAAGTAACAGGATACAAGGAACATTTTTTGGGGTTGTAACTTCAAAAATCTGTTAAGCTAAATTAAAGTATAAATATTTGTAACAAACTATTTTCATCATTGGTCCCAGAGTGGCTCACCTGGTAGAAGTGTAGCCACGCGGGGTGCGCAGGGTGAGTCATACAGCATACAAGTACACAACATACACGCTCCGAAGGGAGCGTCGCATTGGCTCTGGTGTTTCCATGGGTGAGGGAGGCAAAAACGTTTCTCTTCATCGTGCTACAGCGAACCCTGCTGGCCAGGCTCCCAGTGAGCTCAAAGGGCAGACACCTGCATGGCTGGTCTTTGTCCTCCAGAGGTCAGTAGCTTGCTGACAGCCGCTCTAGTTCCTTGGTGAAAAAGGAACCAGGCTTAGTTGTAGGATCAGAGGATGCCCACTGAACCTTTGGATCTCCTGAGACGTGTGGGGAATTGCTACAGTGAGGGCAAAAGCGATTGGGCATTCCAAAAAGAATATCAGGGTTAAAATAATAATTGGACTCGCTAAATGTATTTAAAATAAATGAAATGTACATACATTTTTTTCACAGATCAACCAAGATGATATGTCATGCTAATATAAAGTAAAAAAGAAACAAACAAACAAAAAAAACATGATTTTAAAGCCAAAATTGCTGCTTTCATAGGCTCATGAGGGGGGCTTATCACAAGGATTCGTTCTCAAGTGTGTTGTTGAAAAGGGCAAAATGTCAGCAGAAAAAATATAGGCTCACCAGACCCAGTCATGTTGTGTGGAGGACAACAATCGGGACACACTCGGTTGGTGCGGGGAGGATAGAAACCTTGTTTAAATGAACTGCTGCACAACGCAAGTGAAATCCTGATTATAATCCTAATCCTAACTGGATGACTTGGCCATGCACATAACATCCTTTTTGCCGATGACATAACTCGAACCCCTTGCAGCGCATACTGAAATTAATTTTTACTTTTGAGTTTCGATTACTCGCGCAAGCTTCAATTCACAGTAAAATAATAATAAATAATAATAATAATAATAATAATAATAATAATATTAATAATGTTGTATCCCACCTGCGTGATGTTCACATCCAACTCGTCAACAACACCAGCCATCTCAACAATAAAAACGATGATTGCAGGTTAACGTTATTAGACAGCCACATAGATGCAAACAACTCATTCCAACAACACGCCCTAAACCAGTAGAATATGCTGTTGCACCGCAAGACAGTACAGCAGCCACATATACGAAATTTCCAAACAAGAAATTAAAAAATATCACATCTTACGCCTGGGTTTTCAACGTTTACTCTAAAAATCGGGATAAATGGCATCCTAATAGTACCTCAATAGGGACGCGGGACAAAGCCCCTAATATCGGGAGGATCCCGATTTTACTGGGACGTCTGGTCACCCTAAGAACAACCTACAAACCCCACTAAACTGTTGCCAACATGATCATGTTGTTTTTTACAAAGAAATGTGGGAAGTGTTTCAGCTTAAGCTAAGGAAAGAATTACTAAGTAGAAAAAGGAAATGTAAACCCAATGGACCCTAAGGGGTGTAAATGTTAAATATAGAAGCAGAACCGATGAAAGAGATCTGTGTAAAAAAAAAAAAAAGATCTGTGATTAAAGAGAGAGTGGATATGGAGGTACAATGACGTAACTATGGCCTGACTGATGTGTGGGCTTTTCCTCCTTCAAACAATGGTCTGTAGTGTATTCAAATAAGGCAGGAAAGAGCTCAGGTAGTTCACTGCCATGAAATTACATCACACCCTTCTATGTTCTTCTTTCCAGGTCCTGGTGGTTGACCTTTGTAACAATCGGTTCCTGAGACAGGTAGGTGGGATTTCTCATATTACCTTCTTCTGTCTGGTTGAGACCTACTTTTATTTTCTACAAAACTAAGATGATAATTTGGAGTTTACCAATGCATTTATTGTAATTCTTGAAGGAATCCAACAGTTCTGTATGCCACGTCTCAGTGCTGCCAGCTGTAATTGACACATCGGTCACATACGGAAGGATCTCTCTGCTGTCCTACAAAACACAGTGGTCCATCGGGACGTTAAAAAAATATATTGTAATAAAAAAAAAATGATGGTACTGTCTTCAAAATGACATCGAAATATTATTTTGCTGTGCTATGTATGTTAAAATCAATTAATATTTGATTAATAATGATAAAAAGGGGACATGATCATGGAAATGTTTTTTTTGTTGTTTATTTGGCGAACGTGTGCAGAGTATGTTAGAGATTTTAATAAAGATGCACTCCCTTATCCACACATTGTTTTAAAATACCATTACAACACTTAATAATACTTATTTTAGTAATTTTAATGTCTTAGTATTTCTAAATGGTTTTCAAATACCTCCAAATATTTGCAATTTTAGTAATATTTGGGTAAATAATATGCATTGTGATTGTGGATATTGTGTCACCACGAAGTACAATTGATAAAAGTAACTTGCAAATCTAACAGAGATTCCATCTAACACAGACCACAGACTTACGGTAAGTGTTATTCTGGAAGTTAGATTTCATAACCAACTATTTATGGAAAAAGTTATTGTAAAATAACCTTCTATCCTGTATTTAAAAAGCATGTTACTATATGACAGACATATTTCAGAATATTTGTGTTTTACGTAAAAAAATGTAAGCTGGTTTAAATGTGCATTTGGCTACAGTACACTGTACATTTTCGTTTGTGTTGGGAAATGATTCCTCCTGCATTAGTGTTAGTGTTTTAAATTTGTTAACAGAAAATACTTTTTTAATGTAGTACAAAAATATGGACAAAACTAGTTTAACGTTACATTAGATCACTGTATTTTTTTAAAAACTGGTATGATGCTGTTGTTTTTTAGTGATTATGCTTGGTATCCGTCTTCTGCAGAAACTGCCTTTTACCACTCAACTTTATGAACTGTAATCTTCATATTATTTATAGGCCTATACTTGGGGCTAGCAGAAAGATGCCAGGAAAGGAAGAGGCTTCAGTTTGCAAACTTGCTGGTAAACAGATGTATTTCAGTTAAAAGCCTTGAAATTCCAGTTTCTAGCCACGTAGCGCCCTCTAGCGTTCAAAACACAGTGCAAATCGGACATCACAGCAACAATGATTGTGCTGCAAATTCTGCCGGAGGATTTTGCTTCAATGCAGTCGTAACATGTGGTTCCCACTGTAATACCTTGAACACAATCCACGCATGTGCGTTTCTTACCCAACCTGAATATTTTCTGCTCCATTTAGATGGACGACGAGGACTCGATCTTGCCCCATAAACTGCAAGCAGCCCTAGAACAAGTACTAGAGAAGAGGAAGGAGCTATCGTGCGAGAAAGGAGAGCCTTCCTTGAATGGTGAGTGTATTTGTCTTTAGTCTGGTAGCTACTGTATTATTTTTTTAACTTATCAGTATGTGAATACACTTTGATATGCTTTCAGTGTGATCTCTTGTACACCACAGATCCAAGCAAAGGTGCATAACTAACTGAAAGTAAAGCATACAGACCGAGCTTTCTTTAACTTAGTATGGTACCAGAATGAAGGTAAATGTTTGGATTTGTGGATTATCTATATCCACATTAACAGAGCAATGAAATCCCTATCAAGTGTTGATGGTTTGGAGGGATGTCACAGTAACTCTGGTCTCTCTCCTTCTGTTCTGCAGACTCAAGCTGTTTGAGTGTGGTGGTGTCAGAGGCCACTGTGCGCTTCTTTGTGGAGATGGTGGGGCACTACTCGCTGTTCCTAGGCCCGGGGGAGCGTGAAGACGAGGGGGTCGTATTCCACCGCGATGCCTTCCGCAAGGCCATCTCCTCCAAAAGCCTGCGCCGCTTCTTGGAGGTCTTCATGGAGACTCAGATGTTCGCCGGCTTCATCCACGACCAGGATCTGCGGCGGCAGGGGCTCAGGGGTAGGTCCAGCCTTCAGCTCTTTACATTTCACCACAGATACTGCATCTCCTTACCAGGGGTAGCACAAATAGCTGACTTGTAAAATAGCAAAGTAATTGTGAAGTGTGCACTTTCAGATGGACGGAAATGCAGTTACGATTGCAAATCATTAACATGTAAATGACAATGAATATGAAATAGTTCTCGAAAAATTCAAAGCAGTGTTAAAATATAGAGCGCAAAGAACAAAATGTTATGAAACAATACGTTCACAAATAGAGCACCAGACATGACCAAATAAATGATTTATTCTTTTTTTTTTTAAGTGTCAACTATTCAACCTGTTTGAGTGAATAAATAGTAGTCATACTCTTTACAGTATTCCTTAACATATTTCTCTCTCAAGAAAAAGTTTACAGAGGAACTAAGGAGGGATTACCGCCAATGAGACCTGTTTTAATGCCAGTGGTCACTGATGTGAAAAATAAATGTTCTGCAAAGACAATCACAGTCAAGATCATTTTAAGTGTAAAAAAACAGCAAAACATTTGAACCTATTTCCACTACAAACAATCTGTTCCAAGTGTAACACCAGTTCCCCTACAGCGAACTTAAGACATTCCAAAAAGAAATGTTCTCCATTTGTCAGAGAACAATGAAAAACACACACAAATATTTACGTATTGGCAATCTCTATTATTAATAAACAACTCTGATGCTCACTACATCATTTCTACCAATTGGTCAGAAGTGTGTAAATATGTAAAACACCATATGTAAAGGAGAGTTGGTTGCTGTGCAGAATTATGAAAGCCTACTTGAAAACGTGTTATTGATGTTTACATGACCTGCAGTGAATTACGGAATTCTATGATCATGAACTACAAAACATAATTGAGCAGCCCAATTGTGTTTTTTTTTTCTTTTGCATAGGCCAAGATGCATCAGTGTCCATGTAATACGTAATGTGTATGTCAGTACAGTTTTACAAATCCATCATGCAGACACTCTCAACAAGAGATATACTGTAAAGCCAGAAGAACGTACTGGCTTACGTGCATCTGTTAAAGATAAAAGAGTATCTCTTTTAAAGGCATGAGGTTAAAGCAGAGTGATCACCTGTACTAAGAGGAGCTTGCTTTCACTTTTACAGGTCTGTTTGAAGTACGAGCCCAGGATTACCTGGACTCCCTTCCAGGCAGCGAGCAGAGTGGAGTCAATAAATTCCTCAAAGGCTTAGGTAATAATGAATTCCCATCTACATTGTGTGTCCAGCTGTGTGGCACATGATACTATTATTGCATAGCAGCTGGAGCCATTCCAGAATTTATTATGAGCTCATTTTAATTACACACATCTGAGATTATTACATAGACAGTAAAACAAAACCTGGAATCTGTTATTCAATCTGTATATTATTTCTCAACTGCTGAATTCCGTATGAATTTAGAGGGGAATGCTTCACCACGTAAGGAATTGCAATTGTGTGTTTGGATAAGGTTTTTGGTTCAGTTAACCCTAAAATCTCTGAGCTGGTTGCTTAAATGGAGATGGGCATTGCTTACAGACTGACAGTCAGGTTCTGAGTAAAGTGTTCATGTAAGCCAGGGATTCCCACACTTTATTGGCTCAAGGCCCGACAATGTTGTTGTCCCTTACAATCACTCCTATTAATGACATTAGTGTGTGCATCACACTCTTGCATGTTCAAGTAGTGATGGACCCCTATAAAAAAAGTGAAATTTCAGCAAAAGTACAATACAGTGACATACAGTAAACTTGTAAAGTTTCTAGCCGTGTGCACCAAGGATTTAACAGAGAAGATATTCTGATTTTATTATTTTTTTCCTTATTCCAGGTAACAAAATGAAGTTCCTTTCCAAAAAATGAAAGAAAGAATCAGCAATCACCAACATTACCTAGAACAATGAAACCTCCCATACTCAGAGGAAAAGCTTTTTGTTTATTTCCTAGGTAGAATACAATAAATGAGAATAATCACATGATGGAATGTAGCTTCACCTCAGACTGAATTCTATTCAGAAACTTAAATGTTAAAATACTGAGCAGTGAAAAGCTGGAGGATACCACTTTCTGGTTTGTGAGGGACTCCTATAACTGCTGAGCAAAACTTAAACAAGAGTTCTGCACAGTCATCCCGTGGTTTGAGGGTCACACATGCTGTTCCCGTGACTCAGTACTGCATTTCACTGAACGCTGTCTGTTCAGCTGGGGTTTGTGATGCCACTACATTTCAAGAACCTGCACTGAGTCTCCAGACCTGCCTACATTCCCCAACAGGAGACCCGATATATATCTGGACCTTCTGGAACAGAATACAAACATAATCAAAAGACAGTGACTTGGGAACCAAAAGGAAACAGTTATTTTTAACCAAAAGGGGATCTTGCAGAATGACTGGTCCTTAAGTGGCTAATACATGGAATTGGTTCTCTTAAAACAAGAGGCTTGTAATTCTTGTTTTTATTTGTTGGCACATATGTATTTGTGTCTAATAGTTTGCATTTGTCTATATTTTCCCTCCATTTTTTTTTTTTTTACTGCTTTTATTTGTAAGGGTTAAATGCACATTTTGATAGGTTGACCACTTTAAAGCACTACAGACCTGTACCATTACACAGGAAGGGGGTGTTTGTTTTAGAATGTACTATAAAGACAAAGAAGGACAGTTGTGGCACATTTTTTGTTTTGTTTGGAATGTGGATTTTGTCAAGACTGATCTGTGGAATATTTCAGAATATTGAAGGCTGTAACATTTGGACTACTGGCATGTGATTTTGAAAGCCTGGGAGAAGATTTAGGAACTGTGAATCAATCCAATTCAGAACATTTAATGAAGGGTGAATAAACTGGACAATTCCATTTTGGAATGGCAACTCCAAAGAACTATTTTAGTTTTGTAAAACCAAGTGCAAAGTAGAGAGTTTTATTAAAGCACCATTAGATTTGCATTTGAAGCAAAAAAAAAAAAAAAAAAAAAATCTGTATTAAATAAGCTTTTTTTTTTTTTTAAAGAAAATAGCAATTGAAAATACAAAATGTGTTTCCTGATTTTTATTACTATCCCTGTGTAAAATTCAAAAATCATTTAGTTGTTTCTTTTTAATATTTAAAACTGTGTTGTTTCGACTGCACATACTCATGCTCCTGTGACAAGTTGACTTGTTCCTCCGATGGCTAAGTGTAAAGAACACCGGTTAGAGACAGTTGGTGAAGGGTTAGCTTTAAAACTAGGATGTTTGGTGACTACTGGAGTTGACAAGGATAGTGCATATGACATAATCTATTTAGATTTTCAAAAAGCATTTGACAAAGTAATGCACGAAAGACTATACACTAGGAATAAATGGTAAAGTAGCAGCTTGGATTCATAGCTGGCTACAATATAGAAAGCAGAGAGTTATAATTCGAGGCCAGGCATCAAACTGGAGTAATGTAACAAATGAGGTACCACAGGGATCAGTGTTGGGACCATTCTTATTCCTAATCTGTATAAATGAATGGGACCTAGACATAATCTGTAAACTATGCAAATATGCAAACAACACAAAACTGAGACTGGTAGCCAGCTCCCAATCAGCAACTTTATTAATACAAAGAGATTTAGACAAGTCAAGCTTGGGCTGACACATGGCATATGAAATTTAATGTGAATAAATGCAAAGTCTTGCACATAGGGCGCACAAAAAAAACATAAACATCATCAGAAGCAAGTACAGCATGAATAGTAACGAAATAGAGGAGGCTATGTATAAAAAGGACTTGGGGGTAGTAGTAGATGAAACTCTTAACCCAACTGGACAATGTGGATAAGCTATAAAATAGGCAAATATAATGTTAAGATTCCCTTTCACATCCAAAATGTAACCATTACCATATAGGTATTTACTGGCTAAAGACCAGAAACCTGAATATTGATATCCCAAAGCTGCTCAACAAGCCTGTGATGTCTTGATTGGAGAGCCTGGTTCAGATAAGTACTTGTTGCTTCTAACTGTAGATATTTTTTTTCGCAGATTATTGTGTTTTACACTTAATTTATGCAATATTACATAAACGCTGTAATAGTTTTTCTAATTATGTGTATATTGTGCACTTCAGCCTGTTGCTTGTTACGTCCTGCTGCTGCCTTGTGCCCCGCGTGAATCCATCCCAGGGATCCAGCAACATAAGTTGGCTGATTTTGTGCTCTTCCCCCCAGGCTGCATAGCTCCGGCTGGAGTTATTTGATGTCGTTATGGCTTTTAGCTAAAATGCGAGACATTTTATGTTATTTATGTAATTGTTATATTACTGTGTTTTGTTGAGAGATTTTTCTCTTGTGTGTTTTATTGTTTTTTACAGAGACTACGCAGGCCTGTCTGCAACGCCGTGCTACAGCACACATGCAGCAAGAGCAGCTGCTGGGCTCAGATACTAGCTTCGGTTGTGGTTGCTTGCAACCTCGTCCACAGTATCTTGTTGCTGTTTTAGTGACAGCTATAGCATCGCCATTACGAAGGCTGTTAGTTCCATTCTAACAAGCAGGCTTTCCTCAGTCTTGTGTGTGGTACTTACTGAGTGGTTTTGCTAATGGCTTGTACAGGTGGGCATCCCTGTACGTTGCCATCCGCGGTGACTGCAAACCAGTGGACTCATGCCATATTGGTACCAAGTTCACCAACCCGCTCCGTTCACGACCCAGGACCGAGGTAATGCACCGGCGCTGTCCTTGTACTGACCCGGTGCTAAAATCACTGCACCGCTACCGAACCAACCAGGTACTAAAGTCACTGTATGGACCCGGTACCGTACCAACCCGGTACTAAAGTCACTGTATGGACCCGGTACCATACCAGCCTGGTGCTAAAGTCATCAATACTGACCCGGTACTGTCCCACTTTGTCAGGTCACAGTTCCAGTACCAAACCGGTCCCACTCTGGTCTTGACCCGCTCGGTTGATATCTATAAGCAGATTGAGGCAGCAACTACAACTGTATATAATGCACTGCAGTGCTCTATCCCTGTCCGACATGCAAGGCTAGTTCCACCACAGATGCACAAGTTAAGAGAAGACATGGACACGGAGGATGGAGAGCGGAGGGAAGGCATGACAAGTTGGCCAAAGAGGACAAAAGGGGGTGTAGGGAGACATAAGGGATTGTAGGTAGGAGGGAAAAGTGTGCTGAAGTGTGGTGGGCAAGAACAAAAGTCTTGAATTAAATGCAAGCAGGGATAGGTAGCCAGTGGAGAGTGGGAAGCAGAGGGGTAGCATGACTGAAGCGAGGTTGGGGGAATGCAAGATGAGCTGCAGAATTTTGAATGAGCTGAAGGGGTGGATATTCGAAGCAGGGAGAGAGTTACAGTAGACCAATCTGGAGAGCACAAGAGCTTGGACCAGGAGTTGAGTGGACCGAGTAGGGAGAAAAGGACAGATTTGGTAGATGTTACTAAGAAAGAAGCGGCAAGTGTGTGTCAGGGAAGAGGTGTTGAGAGAACGAGAGGGAGAGGCCTAGGTTTTTAGCAGAAGGAGATGGAGAGAGTGATAGTTAAGGGGGACTGAGATTGACAGGTCAGAGGAGAGAGGGGAAGCAGAAGGAAAGTAGAGGAGATCACATTTAGGGGTTGAGTTTGAGGTGGTGAGAATACATCCGAGTTGAGATTGCTGAAAGGCATTCTGAGATATGAGAGGAGATATGTGAGATCGGCATCATCAGCATAGAGGTGCTAAGAGCAGCCAAGAGAGGATATGAGAGTACCTAGTGAGCGGGTGTAGACTGAGGGGGTCTCAGGATGGATCCCTGAGGTACACCTGTAGAGAGGGGGCCATGCCAGGAAATCTTGAAGGAACCGTTCGAGATCCCCAGGTCAGAGAGAGAGGAGAGCAACATGCATAGGTATTGTAATGACTTGATAAGAATGGAAGTGTGAAACAGGTTCTTCAAAAGCAGCACAGTATAGGCAGGCCAGCAATACCTCTCAGCAAGACAGGTTACACAGGTTACTTCTCCAACTCTCCACCCCCCGGCTAGCACGCAGGCTGCCTCTGTTATATCCCAAAACCTTTACAATATTGCATCACTGTAGGTTAACCCTGACCAATCACTTCCCTTAGCTCCTGCCAGGTACAGTTGGTAGGGGTCAGCGCTGGTGCAAGGTTTCACCAATAGTTCAGTATAAGGGTACAGTGTCTGCAACAGGGTAAGCACTCCTCCACAGATATCACAGTTGCAGCTCTTGCAACTTAGCTCTGCAGAGTGGCATAGTTTGTTTATTAAAGCTTATTAAAATATGTTCTTTTGTATGGGATGTTCCTTGTGGAGGAACATATGCTCCAGCTAAAACCCAGCAGAGGGAGATGCAACAGTTAAAAGCAGGGCTAAAGTTGTATTGTTTTATTTTATTTCTTTAAAAGCTACTTTAAAAAATAGCAGTGGAATTTATACTGGTTTTAATAGCTGTATAATAACAAGTACCGCAGTATGGCGAACCATGGTATATTATTTTTAACAGTAGCGGAAAAGAGGCAAAGGGTCTAATTTTTGATCAGGTAGAATGCATTGGTCAAACTATGGCATAATTCAATGTAAAATTCAATAAGATTGTGGGACACTATAACATTGAATATAAGTTTTTATTAAATTTGTATAATCAAGAAAAAACGGTGGCGCAAATGCTTTGGAAATGTTGTTCGTAATGTTAGAATGAAGCTCTTCAGGACCAACAGAGAATGGGAGGCCAAGCTGTCCACTAGGTGGCACCAAAATGAAATAAAACTGAAAATGAAACATTTCACTTGTGTTCAGTTCATAATAAACTGTTAATACGCTGTACAAAGTACAAATACAAATACGTGCTACTGCTTGAACTTACTGGGACTTTCTAAAGCTCAGTCATTACAAACTGCATTTCTTGTTGTGTCTAATCAGGACCAGAAGAGAGAACTCGTCTATTAAGATGCAGCGTTGCACAAACACGTTCATTTACGCTACAATATAATTCCTTATTGCATTCTTCCATACACTAAAAGACTTGCAAGCAAATACAGCTTTGTGATTAAATTAAATCTAATCAAATATTTTATTTGTGCTGTTTATTTATTTATTTTTTTCAAATTTTGCAATAATTCATAATTGTAGGTAAAACGTTAAGCCTGATTTAGTATAGCTTTTAAAATATTGAAACACTTCATAATAGAAGACCGTTTACAATCGTATTTAGTATTTCTGCATTTAGCACTACTGAGTGTTAAAATGGTTATGGATATTACTATTATTATTATTTTTTTTTTGTAACCCTATTGTCTTTTGTGTTTTTGGCTTTCCAGCAGCTAGAGGCTACTCCCGCGACAGATTTTCTGCTGTATTTTGCACAAAGCTCTTCTGTTAAACCCCTTTATGTCAGCAAACATTTAATTTCTGCGAAAGTCATGTACAGTCTGTGGTTACTGCAATCCCCGTATGTACGGAGCAGGGAGACCTGTGGCAGGCAGTAGTTGATCATCTATGATGGCTGTGCATGTGATAAACCCTCTCGGTCCCGTAAAAAACACAAAAATAGTGATCCAAATTTCTTGGAACGCAACATATTCTCACATAATCATAAGCAACGTTGGAGAAAGATATACATTCTGTAAACTATGCAGGACTAATTTTAACAGTGTGACATGGGAGCAAGAATGATGATGTGTGTGGTAAGCACAAGAGATCACAAAAAGCCAGTCAGAAAACCAGCGTTTTCCACTGGAAAAATGGAGATGGAGAGATTATTGCATGTTGTGACTTGTTCAGCAAATCTGTAGTAGACATGTTCCCAGACTCACACATTGCAAAGTACTGTAACGTTGAGTGGAAGATCTTGTTTGCCAAACAGCAGACTTTATTTAGCAAGGGCCGGCACACAACAGTACAGCAAAGAGCAGCGTGCAAGCTGCCCCTTTATACACAAAACTCTTCGATAACATGTAACATTTAGATATAACCAGACATACAATGTAGACATTACAAGACACGTTATTGGACACCACAAACGAACTAAGGACAAACACAACATGATTGGGCACCAGTCACAAGCACACTGGAGCCATGACTCAGGACAAACACGGAACGACGACACAAACTGATACAGCACATGACGTTTGGTACAGATCGCTACACAGATGCCTCCCAAAGTTCTCTTAGTCCCCGGAGAGATAATGCTACAGTCCAGAAACGATCTGGTTTTCCCCGCAAGGTTGGACAAGAGGAGTGAACTGCTCCTGGGCTAGATGCCTGCAGCCTGTAGCTGGCCCCTGGAAGTTGTATGTGTGGTCTGCTACTTCAGGAGGGACCTGTGCTGGCAGGCTCTTCCAGGATACGACCTCTAAGTTGTGGACACAGTCACGGCACTTCAGCTGCTTCTGGGGGGGTTGGATCCTGCCCCTCTCCCGGTTGTGCTGTCGATCAGAGTGAGAGATGTGGTGCATCTCTGTCATCTCCCGTTGTCTGGACAAACCCTGACCTTCTTTGTCGGCGTGCTGTGTTCTCTCCAGCTATGCTGCCCTGCTTGGACGAGCCCCGATGTTCTGCCTCGGAGCGGCATGTTCTGGCTCCGCTGCCCTGCCTAGACGAGCCCTGCCATTCTGCCTCGGGGCGTCACAGTCTGGCTCCGCTGCCCTGCCTGGACGAGGCCTGTCGTTCTGCCTAGGGGTACCATGCTTCTGCTCCGCTGCCCTACCTGGACGAGCCCTGCCATTCTGTCCCGGGGTGATGCACTCCCTCCGGCTCCACTCCTCTTCTCGACGTTTTAATTCTATCCCACTCTGACACCAATGTAACGAGGAGTCAGACGACCACAGCAAGATCTTGTTTGCAAAACAGCAGACTTTATTCATCAAGGGTCCGCACACAACAGCACAACCCACAGCAGCGTGCAAGCTGCCCCTTTATACACAAAACCCCTCGATAACATGTAACATTTAGATACAACCAGACATACAATGTAGACATGACAAGACACGTTATTGGACCCCACAAACGAACGAAGGACAAACACAACACGATTGGACAACATTCACAAGTACACTGGGGTCACGACTCGATCATGCCCCCCCCCCCCCCCACAGGTGTACTCGTTCACATGCACAGGCACTCAGGATTAAACAAAACACGGAACAACAACACAAAACTATATAACACATGACACTTAATATAGATTGCTACTGTATTCTGCAGGAAAGTCTAAAAGTCACACAGATTGTGAAACATAAACGTTACTATTACAATTTCAGCATCAACATTGCTTTAGAAATTCAGATTGATTGATAATATATGTTTATATACAGCAATAGTGTGTTAATTTAAAATAGAAGATAGCTGACAATGAAATGTTACTGACAGTGGAATTATTGATCTGGCACACATGTGCATTGTAATAAATAAAGTTGCAATGCCAAGTTGTGTATTTTGGCTTTTTCAAATTAATTTTGGACATTGAATTTAGTAGTTAGGTGCCATAGCTTGTCCATTAATGACAAGCTCAATGAGAAGTACAAAAATCAGCCTTTAAGTTTGTTGTGTGATAAAAGTAACATTGCTAAATGGACCTGTTTACTGTATAGGCTGCTGCCAAATCAGCCACCTACAACTATAGTACAGTAACAACCACAGGGGCTGAGAGAATTGGATTGTTAAGCATGGCATGGTTGTTTTTCTGTTTGATATTTTTCCTTTCAAAATCAATTAGAAGGAAGTAATAAAGTGGAACAGTTGTATGCCTTTGTCTTATGTAGGTATTCACTTCAATTTAGGCCACTAGATTCCAGTTTATAAAAGCTCAGGTAAGAAAATGTAAGAAAGATTTAAACAAAAACCTTAAAAAAAAAAAAAAAAAAAAAAAAAAAAAAGCAATTAAAGCTGTCAAATTTGACTTGAGTAGTCTCCAGAAACAAAACATCTGCATCGCAACTATTCACCAACGCTGTTTCTACAATCTCTTAAGGATTAAAATTTAAAAAGTTTGAAGGGTTGGCTGGTACAGTTTATCCCAAAGCCCTTGTCATATATCAGTAATAGTTACATATGTGCAAATCAAGTAAATCAACAACATTAACCATTCCACTCAAGTAGACTGTTTTGGAATTAAGGTTGCAGCCTTATGTACTGTAGTAAATTATTATCCGGCCCATCGGAATTCACTATTCAAAAGACTGAAGCGGGCAGAATTGAACCTGGCTGTATCTTACGTTACGTGTGTCTGTTTTCAGTTTCATTTTAAGCTCCAAATGTTATTTATTTATTTTTTGACAAACTAATTAATGGCAACAAGGTCGTGTCATGGAATGCGTTATATAAAAGTAAACTGTATTGTAATGCAGTGTGTCTCAAGAAGTTCCTCTCTTTATCTCTTCTACTGGTCTCCTGTTCTTGGGTGGGGGGGTCCTGTGATTTCTTTTCCTCTGTCGAGATCCAAGTCTGTTTTCCTTTCCCGACCGATCCCTCCCCTTGCTTGGTGCTTAGTGCCCCTACGCGCTGAATTACGTAGACCCAGCCTCTCTCTCTTTCTCTCGTTCGCATAGACTTCGTTTCACACCAGTCCCAATTCCTGGAATTCCAGCCTTCCTTGCTGGGGACCAGCAAGTACGGTATTCCTTCCAAAATCGACCCCGAAAATCCACCGGTGCTGCATTTCCCTCCCTTGCCAATGATACTCAACTCCATTCTTTAAAACTTCCAACAGGTGAGTTTCCTTGAAGTTATATTTTGATTAATTTTATTTTTTCGTTTATTTGTTTTTTGTGCATTTGTTTGTTAATGTGTTTTATTTGTAATGAAGCACATTGCATTTAAAAACGTTATGTCTTATTACTGTCTGTCGTACCCCACCTAACTGAATTTTTAACAATCACAATTTGTTAACACACACACACACACACACACACACACACACACACACACACACACACACACACACACACACACACACACACATATATATATATATATATATATATATATATATGTGTGTGTGTGTGTGTGTGTGTGTGTATATATATATATATATATATATATATATATATATATATATATATATATATATATAGATGCCATCCATGTGGTCGACTTTCTATATTTCAGGGAAACAAAGTACCCTTTGTTTTTTGTGCGGTGGTAATAAAAATGTTAATAATAATAATTGATAATTAATAATATATAATAAATAATAATAAATAATAATAATAATAATAATAATAATAATGTTTTTAATGTGTGTTTGTTTGAAGCAACTTTGTTTCTTGTTTTTACTTTAAAGCCAGCTGTGACATCTTACAAGATATGGAAACTGAAAAGAAAGACAATACCTCATGACAAAATAAAGGCATCATCTGGCTTTTTTTTTTTTTTTTAAATCGCTAAAGTATAATTAAACGGTTCTTCAGAAGGTGAGTAACATATGTTTGTGGTTTTGCTTTTCGACCAGTATTGGTCGTTCTATTTGACTAGACAACATCGTTTTTGTAACTTGTAACTTCTATTCATGCGACATACAGTAGCCTACAGAAAAGGGTACGTTGTTGCGCCACCAGCGGCCGCGTTTACATGGACAGTATCAGCAGCAATTACTAATATACATTCGGTCTCTATTCTGTTTGCTGCCAAGTCGTTAGTTGACGTGTAAACCAATATGCTGTACTTCTCGTCTCGCTTGTAAAATCAAATAGCATGACTGCATTTCTCAGCAACCTTTTCTTCCTACCCGGTAAGTAGTTTTTGTTCTCTTCTATGTATTTTTACGCTATTCACCCGTCTGTGTCTAATTTGTGAAATATACACCTAAACTGTAATAATAATAATAATAATAATAATAATAATAATAAATAATAATAATAATAATAATAATATTCAATATAGTAATGTAGTTATTTATTGATTACATTGTACCTTTGAAACACAAATATAAACCTGGAGAGGGTGCATATCCCTGACAACCGGTATACAGTAATGTAGGACCAGGATCAATGTGAAGTCTCCAATTTCCAATGGGAACATTCCTCATTACTACTCTTTTTTAAATCATGTAGCGATCTTGGAGTAGAAATCTGTGCTACGAATGGTCCACTGAACCCTTGAGCTCTTGAAAGCTAGTGTTTATAAAACAGTTAATCTGTTAAACAGTATTAGCTTTTAAATTCAATCATCGCATTTGTATCAATAATGTGTGCAATCTGAGATGGAGGCATCTGCCAACCGAGCTCTTGCTATCAGCTCCTCTGTCGGGCCAGTGACCGCACTGATTTTCAACAGGGAGATGCAGCTTTTATATATGATAGCAGTGCTTTTCAATGTTTTTCTTTGTGATTTTGGTTTAACACAACCCCCCCTCCCCCCTCCCCCTGCCCATCAAAAACATCGCTAACAGACTATGGAAATATATAAATCTGTTTTTACCGGAATGTGATGTGTAAACAGTCTGATCAGTTGATTTTATGGATAATTGACGCACACCCTGATTGTATCACTGCAAGACCGAAAACCATTACAAGTGTCTATTCTTTAAGAGCATGGCTATGTTATTATAGCCTCCAAAACACAAATCAATGTCTAACATGGGGCTGTCCAAGGGCTGCCCAACAGGTGGAGGTGAAAGCTAGACAATCTGTAGGTTTTGGCAGAAGCAAGTCAAAATAAATAAATGTATTTTTTTCTTTATTTAGTTTTTTGGCTCAGGTCTATTAAAAAATAAATAAATAAATAAAAGGGCACATCTGTGTATGATGAGATAAGATCCAAGACTAATTCCTCCAGTTAAACTTGATGTGTCCTGTAGTTACAGTTATTAACTAGAGCAAGGGTCTTTCCTTGTTTTAAGATCCTGGTTTTTAATTAAAAAATCAGTTAAGTGCCTTCGATAAGTTACTATACTGTCAGTGGACTCTTTAAAAGATTTGTTTTCAGTATCAATTTATCACAGGATAACAGGATTTGGAATCCCAATGAAAATGAATGGCAGAGAGATTCTCCTTGTCACCTGCTGTAATTATGGATAATCTGTGCTGTAATAATAATGTTTATTATTGACATTAAAAAAAAAGCAAAAAACACGTGAGGACACTGTAATAATACTGTTACAGACACAGTATCGGGTATTTTGTTTCATGAACAATTACTTGTTTATAGTGGGAAGAGTTGAGGTAGTGCTGTATAGATCAGTTTCAAATCAGTGTATCATGCTTTTATTTTTCCAGAGAGCTTGAAAAGTGAATTGACCGATTCTTTCTAGCATCGTCTAAAAATGCTTCTAGAGTTTTGATTTGTTGAGGCATCTCTACCGTTCGGATCAAATAACAAGACAGAATAGCAATCACACTGCGTGATGTACTGTACATCTATTTCAACATAATACAGTAAACCACGCTGTAAGTGGGGGCAAGTGAACACAGAACAAGTAGTTTTCTTTTGTGTTCTTTCAGTGTTATCGATGGACACTTCAGAAACTTTTAGGATTAAAATAAGCCAGTGAGTCAACAGGACCTGTCCCCTGCTAGCACACAGTTAGCTGTGCAGCAGCATTGTTTCTTGAATTTCCCCAGAGTTCTGGCTGCTACCACATCCTCATCCACTAAATTGTGCCACACATTTTTTTATTTTCTAGGTGAATTTATGCCCTCTGGTTCTTCCCTGTGTGCTGCGTTTGTAGGAGTGACTTGGGGTAACCTCAGTTGAAACCCTCCCCATGTATGTCTTTAATTGACTGAAGATATTCAGTAAGGGCTAAACAATGAAAAAGTGTTGAATGGTATTCAATAATCAATAATATCTTTGAGTGTTGTTTGAGTACAGATATAATACTTTGGGCTCTTTGTTGAAGAATGCACAATTAAAGGTATTTGTTTCCAAAATAAACTAATCTATAGCTATTATACACACAACAGTACTACATTTAACCCTTAGCGGTCCATTTATTCAGCGCTTTTCAGGTGCATCAGGTCCAATTTATTTTCACACGCACTGTTTAATTATTTTCTTTTCAGAGTGAAACAGGTTTAAAAGGCCCTGCATAGCAAAAGAACATCTATACTGCATCTCCAGCCAAGCCCCACCCCTTGTTTGCTGTATTTTTCACATACCTCTTTATAGACATGCATACTGATAAATCCTCTCCTGATCACTCGTTTTTTCACCAAACTCCTCAATAATGCGATCCAAGTCATTATTTTATTACTATAATATCTCAAAAAGCTCTGCAAATGTGCGTGATATTCTTTGAGCGCTGGATTCGGAAGCAGCTATCTCCTTTGTTTGTGTCTGTGTTATCTCTGTATTGGTCAGATATGCCCCCTTTTTTTCAGCTTCATTCAGCTCGTATTGGTCTCACTCGGCCATTGAAAGCTTTTCTCGGCTTTATGTCTTTTTGAGGGTCCGACATCGGACTAGAAAGGGAAAATTGGAATGTCAGACCTGGTCCGACATAGGACCGCAAAGGGTTAGAAATAATAAAAGTAGCTTAATAAGTTCAATGACACACTTCTCAAGTAGAAATCTTTTTCAATGTCTGTATTTGTCAATATAAATCTTAGCACATTTATTTAGCTGCTTCTTCTTGCTGCTTTGTAGCTAGTTTCACACTGTTACAGTATGTTTTATTCCTCCTGTGTTTTCAGGCAAGAAGCCAGAGGTGAGGATTCTTGAAATATATTGTGCACCAGAGGTTCATGAATGTGTTGTTATATATTAAAATAATCATAGCAGCACGGTAACATCACAACGTATCATTTATGTATAATTTCTACCACAGTCACTAGCAGCGTCACCTTATGGTTATACTAGGTTGGAAAAGGACATTTTTAGTATTAATAACAATGATCTAAGCAGAAACAACAATAGAGTAATAATAGAGAAGATGTGTAATAGGATGTTAGATGGGTGGGAAATCAAAACTCATGAAAATGTAGATAATATAAAGTATCCCATTCTGTTGAATTTAAATGTCTCTTTTCTCTTTTTTTGTATTGTGTGGGGAACACAACGTTAAATTAAGTGCAAATTAAGTAAAGATTTTTTTGATGCAGGGAATGTCCTGGCTGTGTGGCAGCTTATTGACATAAGGGCAATGTACTCCATTGCTGCAAAAGGTGGAATGAGGCTGGGATTGGAGTGCATGCAGACAGATTGTTTTAGGACTCTTGACAGCTTGAGGAAAAATGTATGTGTGTCTCTCTAGTCAAGAATTCTCATCAAACCCTTTCTCAAGTTTTTTTTTTTGGTAAGTGTTGTGAATGTGCCTTGAGGTCATGTAACCACAAGATGACAGAGGAGCTTAAGCCAAAACCATTGTACTGCACACAGGAAAACCACATTGCTATCTGAATGTGGCATGGGAAACTATAGGAGGTGGCACTGGCAAGTGTTTTCGGCTGGTTAGTAGTGCCAGTGAACGGGTTCAGAAGCACACACCTCCCAGTTTACATGAGAGACATCTGGGTTGAGTCATTTCATTTAAGTCTCTTAAAGGGAAACTGCTTTCAAAAAGGGACAGCGCAATAAAATATATTACTGTTTTTAAATCATCAGCGAGTTATACAGTTGCGTTTAAATATGAATGTTCTCGTACAATTGTGCCCTCACTGCAGTAATTGATCTTAGCATCTTGTTCAGTGTTTTGCTTGGTTTGTCTGTCCCAGAATTCTTCTCAGATCTTGTCAAGGTGTACACAGGGATGTGAACAGGTTTACGAATATGCCACAAGCCCCAAAATCAGAGGTGGCCAAATCGTGGCTCACGAGCCGCATGTAAGCTCTTGGGCAGTTCAAGTGTGGCTCCTGGTGAAATGCTGGGTGACTCACACTTTGATCACATCGACTCAAAGCCGGATGTGCAGTTGAAAATGAACTTCATGATTTTGAATTAAGTGCTCATAGAGAATATGGTATTGAGCAAACCCTCCATGAGCAATAAACGGAAGTATGAGGCTTTACACCAGAGTGGGAGGAAGAGTTTGCTTTCACCTGTGTCTCATCTTCAGACAAATCGCTTACACACTGTGTTCTGCACAAGACGAGCAAACATCATTATAAAACAAATCACAACAAATGTTCATCTGAATATCCTCCTGGATTAGACTTAAGGAGAAACAAGCTGGCCTCTTTAAAAGCACGCCTCAGCAGTCAGCAGATGCTCCTTTCTGTGTTCAGTAAAGAATCTGATTTAACCACTGAAGCAAGTTTTGTATGGCATGGAATATCGCTCATGCCAAACATCCTTATTCAGATGAATTAATCTTTTTATAAAATTGGAGTGTTGGCACTAGACTAGAGAATGCATGTTTACATGTTTTATTGCAGGTCTAAAATTACTATTATATTTACATATCTTTGGTCTCGTCATGAGCAGGTACTGTAATCCTTTTCAAAATACAATGCATTTGTCATCCACAAATCTCTCAAAAGTATTTAATAAACGCAGCATTCATATTTTCAAGGGAAGAGCTTGTTAAAAAGAATCCTTACAAAAATGTGTTTTTCTGTGGTGTTTTTGATGAAATCAGGTCAGTTATTGTATTTTGCTTCATAATAACTGAATATATTTTAAAATGCATAATACAAAAGTATTCACCCACCTTGGACTTTTCCACATTTTATTGTGTTACAACATGGAATCAAAATGGATTTAATTAAGAGTTTTTGCCACTGATCAACAAAAAAGTCCATAAAGTCAAAGTGAAAAATAAAATCTACAAATTGTTCTAAATTAATTACAAATAAATAAGCTCTGGTGCAACCAATTATCTTTAGAAGTCATATAATTAGTTGAATGGAGTCCACCTGTGTGCAATTAAGGTGTTTCACATGATTTCACCTGTCTCTGGGATCTTTCCAAAATGTATTTACTTTTTTCGCTGCGAGAGGAGCTGTGGCTTTCTCTGGGAGACGAGATGCTTCAGCTTCGCTTCAGCACCGCTCTGGCAGCCGAACCTGGGGTGAGCCCACTCCCTCTTCCCCTTTGCCATCCAGCTGTCCTTCTCGCACTTGGTTTGCTTGTCCATCGCTTCGAACAGAACTCCTGACCACCATTTAGCCAGGATATTTATAGTTTAAAAAATTTGAATTAAAATGATCCGCAAGTGGGAATGTTCCCTTTTTTTTGTGTAAAAAAATATGGTTAATTCATGGAAAGTTACATTTTTGCTTCATTACATATGCATTATAGAGAGGGGCTTATTTTATTTTGTATTTTAGTCACATGTGTCTCCCCCCCAGCCCCCCAGCCCCCAGCCCCCCCCCCCCATTTGTAACGTTCTTCGGTTATAACGCTCATATTGTATGTCCCCCGAGGCCCCCTCGGAGCACTGTGTGTGTGTGTGTGTGTGTGTGTGTGTGTGTGTGTGTCTATATATATATATATATATATATATATATATATATATATATATATATATATATATATATATATATATATATAATAATAAATAATTGCTTTGTGACCCACATTATTCTGTTCTGTCACTTATTTTTTCCGGAAAGGGGTTGTATACATTTTTAATTAAAGACATATCAAATTTTAACAGATATTACCATCTTAGATATTTTTGCTGTTGGATGGTTTCCTTACCACAAATTACTGTGTTATGCCATGCTAAATGCATGCGTAGTAAAGCATTGTGAAAGCATGGTAAGGCACAGACATATGTAGGAAAAAAAGGAATATGGTTAGCCATGATACAGTTTGACAAATGCATAATATAAAGCAAAACATGGAAATGCTCATTTACCTTGCAAATGTACTGTGTACATGTATTGTTTTTGATTGAGAAACTGTACTGAATAGCGTCTGCAATGGGAAGTGTGTTTAATTTAATGATAGCACTGCATGCCAATTGCAGTATTTCATATGTGTCAACATACTAAAATCTAATAAATAATTCAATAGAATAACATAATTTCATTAATAATTCCTAATACACTTTGAGTGCATAATGTAGAATTCTGCAATGGGAAATGCTGATGTATTTGTTATTTGTATAAATAACATTGTAATAAACACACTGCCATGTGGAGTGCAGCTGAGTTATGTGAGCATGACTCATGTGATTGATAATCTGGTTTGGGCATAAAGAAATGTTACAATGACTTTTGTGCTTCCAAGGGGAGAAAAATTGGTCGGGGACACTTTTTTGCTACAGAGACCCCTACTGGCCAGTCATAATCGTACTGTTGTTCTTCAGTACTCCTTGCAGCCCTGGCTTTGAAATTGGACATTTCAAATTGAGGAGACACAAGGGGTCAAAAAAAAAAAAAAAAAAAAAAAGAATCGCTAAGTTATTGTGGTGGTGTGACAGAAATATAATGAATCTTGGTTGTAAATCTCTCTCCCGACCTGTGAGGGTTCAAAGCATCGAAGGTATGGTCCTTTGGACAGGCTGGCCCGACAGTTAATTTCCAGGGTCGGGAAGTCAGTCAGCCTGGAAGAAGGCGAGACTCCGTTGCAAGAATGTATTGACCCGGAAGGGAAACGGTGAAGCAGCCACAAATTGTAAAGGCAGCTGCAATCGTTTACCAAGGGGTAATGCGCACTAGCATATAAGGGGGGCAGAGACTCGTAATCTGTTCCTTCACTTTGGTTATGAAATATAACTCGGAAGGATCTGTGCAGTAAATAGTGAAATATCGTGAGTGTTTGTTTGTTTGTCTTATCTATGATTGTAACTTGTGTGTTCATAGATGGCTAACACTTTCCGGAGCTGTCGCTAAGGGCCAGCATTGAACCCGGAACAGCACTACACTATTGTCACTCTATAAACTGTATCACCCACCACAAGCACTACAGCGCGCACCCAGGACTGGTGACCGTGTTTGTATATTGTGGGAGAGATACCTACATTTATTGTTTAGGGCTGCAATCCCTGTTACTGTTCTGTGTGTTTTACACATCACTCTATATAACCGAAGCTTATTATTTGGTCAGCAGACCTGGATTATAAAGAAAATAAAAATACCTTTTCCATACCGGATTACAAAACTCTGCCTGTTTTATTCCTGCACTGCATCACCTCTGCACCTGTTCATAATCAGCAGCCACTTTGCCACAGGTGGATATAGTTTCATTATTGCATTGTGAGTTTTGAGTTTATATATATTTTTTATATTTTTAGTGAATGTTTTCTTGAATTCTGGTTTGATAGCACTTTTGAATCATTTGAATTTGTCAGTGTTAAGCTTTTCCTGTTCCGTGTGGGAGCCCAGATGGACGTTGCCCCACTTACACAATATTTAATGGAAAGCTCTGTATAAACACTCCATTCCAACTGTTAATGGGTCTATTCATGGACCTTGTTTCTCACAAAATATGAAATAAGAAGTAGCACAGTCTTTAGTCACACTGTTGTTCGAGTCACCACAGAGGAAAAGGTTCATTTTTAACTATTGTTGCTGACTCACTCACTGCCTTTAAAGTATTTCCTTTCCCTGGAATTGCCTCACTGTTCCAGCACAGAACAGTTAGAACCAAGATGAACTGGATTTTACCCAATCAGAGGGCAAGAGGGAAAGTCTTTTAAAATTGCAGTGTCCCACAAGAATGACTATTATCAATCATGACAAGAATGATATTATCAATCATGACAAGAATGATATTATCAATCATGACAAGAATGATATTATCAATTATGACAAGAATGACTATTTTCCGTCATGACAAGAATGATATTATCAATCATGACAAGAGTGATATTATCAATCATGACAAGAATGATATTATCAATTATGACAAGAATGACTATTTTCCGTTATGAGAAGAAAGATATTATCAATCATGACAAGAGTGATATTATCAATCATGACAAGAGTGATATTATCAATCATGACAAGAATGATATTATCAATTGTGACAAGAATGACTATTTTCCGTTATGAGAAGAAAGATATTATCAATCATGACAAGAGTGATATTATCAATCATGACAAGAGTGATATTATCAATCATGACAAGAGTGATATTACCAATCATGACAAGAATTATATTATCACCATGAAAATTTACCCAGGGTTTGTCAAAATTCCATACATCTTATTATGGGTGCAAATGTCACCCTGTGTATAGAACATGGGGTGTAAGTCTGAAGTTAAAAAAGAACAATAACACCTTTTTATGTTTAAAAGTAGTTTCTGAGTATAAGCTTCATTTTTGTGATTTATAATAAGTTATAATAAAATTATGTGCAAGGTGTCTCTTATTGTATAATTTGTATATTGCACGAGATCTCTTGCGCAATAAGAGACACCCCACACATGACATGTTACCTGATACACTAAAGAGGTTTTGTTAAGTATTATAGGTTCTTAAATAATAAAAAGATGATAAGTTGTTTTTTTACTGAATCAAATAAAGTTTGTTTACACAAAGAGAAGCCAACAGAAGTCTTTAACAATTTAATGAATATCAAATTATATTTTTCACAGCGGCACCACGTCGGCAGACTGGGTCCCAGCGAACTCCCCTGCGGGGAGCAGCGAGGCACTGAGCGAGCCGCTCGACAAGCCCCTAGAGAACGATGCAGAGGGAGTCTGGAGCCCCGACATTGAGCAGAGCTTCCATGAGGCGCTCGCCATCTACCCACCCTGCGGACGACGCAAGATCATCCTTTCCGACGAGGGCAAGATGTATGGTAGGTATCAGTTCAACACTAGGTGGACTCAGAATCTATAGTGGTATTATTATTGTAGCACACTGTCTGGTACTGTAATATTTTGATATATGATATATTATTCATTTATATTTGTAATTAATATGTTACATTTGTGCATTACCATAATATTTTCTTAGCAAATTTTAATTGAAAAGAGTTAAAATATAGTGCTATTGCACACAATGGATTAACAGTGTTCATTATTTCATACTATTTAATACAGCTGATATGTTAAAATTGTAAAACCACCATGATACAATGCTATCAATGGACTCATACCATTGTGCTACCACTCACCCTTAATACAGAATCCTTACATTACCATTGTAGTGCCACTGCATTGACACTGAAGAACATGTCATTATTTGTTCTGGGTCAGTCAGTATGATAACTCGTGTGGCTATGAAGTGTCAGATGGGTGTGGGCGTCCTGCGGTGCTGCTTGGATGATCGAAGGGTTAAGCCGGGGTTGAAAGTGATCACGGCTGTGACAGGAATAGTATGTTGGCAGAGCTGGAACTCAAGAGTTCAAGGCACTTCGCAGTGTAACGCAACACCAGAATAGACATTTACCCTTTCAGTGTTTGGCAGAGGCAAACAAAGAAACGCTAGTTTGCTTGCCATGTGCTGCTGCGGCCCACGTGCACCTGTCCCTGCTGTAGGCCTTTTCAGCTCCCCATTCCACCCGTCCTTGGACAACAGAGGAGCCGTGATTTCCAGTCCACACTGTCTGTGAGTCTGCTTCGGCATGTCGTCTTATCTGCCCTATATTACTTGCTGTTCCCTTAGGACCAACTTACATTTGTTTCATCGTGAAATTTTAATCATGAACTACTGTACAAAAACTTGGTCTAACAATAAAAACAAGTTATTCTTATTTGCTTTATTGACGACAAACAATATGGCTGTGAAGCAAATAAACACAGAAACACTTTTTAAATTTTTTTTATTCCAATTCTGCAGCTGGAATATACTTAAGAAAAGGCCTGCATGCTCATACTATATATCTCTAAAGAAACGATAAGAATGTATTCCTGATTGATTGCCATGATATAGCAATATAAAGTATCCGACTCTCCAAACATGAAATATTGTATTTTTTATATAGATTTGCCTTCCAAATATTTGGTTGACAGAATTCGTAGGTTAGGTTGACGGGGTATTAAGACGGTGCAGAGAAATCCAGAATCCAGCCACTTATTCACCAGTCTCAAACACGCATTGCAAGTGAGTGGAATCAAGCATACATTTTAAAAACTTTTTTTATTGAAAACCCAAACTATTGGTCACGTGTTTCTGGCAATCCCCAGGCAGGCTACAATTAGCTGTCTCTGTCCTGGCATTTCTATTATCCATTCTATTATCCATGCAGTATATTTACAATTGACCTTTAAGACGCCGGGAACCAACGAAGTACATTAAGCTTGATAACGTGCAAACTCAAGCTGTGCAGCAAAATTGCTCTGCGTATTCGTTATGCATTAAATTTAAATATCATGTGTAATTCATATTTTTTCAATACGTAAAACACGCAGTATGCAGCTGACCTGGAACACTGTCTGGGGACACACACAGAGTTTGGCCTTTGTAAACCAACAGGTTAGGCAAACAGATGACTCCTACAGGTCAGAGGTCCACCGAATCCAGGCAGAGACTCAGGCAGTCCTCTGTTTAGATTCCACAGGTGTTTACTTTTCATAAAGGCAGTTTAAAGCTTCGTTCTTTGAAGCATTTTTGCTATACTCTGTATAAACTGAACAGGCCTAGGTTATAAACGTGACCTACAAGCTTGGCTATACAACAGGGTGTAGTAGCATTAGCTACCCATGCAGCATATGAAGTTTGCTGGCTACTACACTTAGTTTGATGGCAGAAAACCTGGTCAGTTTGTCAAAGTTTAGTTGAAAGCTTATTAAGCATTTTAAAGTTACAAATGTAACTTTTTCGGAGGTTTTGTGGTAAATGCTGAAAGTTATTAAAATCTTCGTATTTTCTGTTTACCAGACACACCACATTAGCTATTATACCTGTATCAGTCCTATTTATCTAGTTAAGTGATTTTAAGTTTCCTTCTAGCAATGGCCTGGTTCTATCTAATTGATTGTCTCATTAAGCCATTTGGCAAATACTCTATTACAGGAACCTGACTGTTTTGTAAGGGGAGAGTCAGTTTGGTGTACGGTAGAGAGAAGGGTGTGGTTGCTGTGTGTGTTTGTTAGAAAAAGTATTTTCTACTGCTCTAAAAAAAAACAACAACAACAACAACAACTCGGGAAAGAAGTCTATTCAAAATTCTGAATCAATTCTACAATCAACTTCTTCAGCTGAGTTTGAAATTTACCTTAGTGAAGTAATAGAGATTTATTTAACATAGTGTTTATGTCCAGTCTGTGGAATTACTGGTCATTGTCTCACAAATCCGTTCCTGTTTTATTTAAATGGGTACTTTTTCCGAGCTACCTTTCCATTGGGAAATTGTTTGTTGGAAGGTTTTTTCTAAACCAAGGTGATTTTGCTGCTGTACCGCTTTCTGAACACTGGGTGAAATCAAGCCAATTCATAAATTTTTTGTGCTGGATTCATTTTTTCAACTTTATACATTTTTCTTTGTTTTTTTTTTCCTTAATCACCTGGATTTTGTATATACACTTTTTTCTGGACAAATAGTTTTTTTTGTTGTTGTTTTATTGGGGTTCAATGAACGCCTCATGACAGAAGCCTCCGTTTATTTTCTTTTTTATGCCCAGTGCATGGACAAGTTTAGTCCAGGGGACTCTTTTTGGACATTTTAGTTTCTGTTTTTGATTTTTTTCTTCTTTAACTTATGGATCAATTGATCAGATTTATTGTTCTGTAAATATATTTGAAGGGAATTGTGAATTTAATTTTCTCATTATTCTAATTGTTTATTCTTTCCACTTGTCTTTCTTATTGCTCTACAATTATTATTGTTTTCCAGTATTTCTATTTTTTCTTGGTGTTTTTTGTGTATTTATTGTAATGAATGCGGACTTGCCCAGCGTTTATTCTTTGGATCTGGCACTCGGTGCACCTATCTTTTTTAATATATGGCTTATTGCGGGTGGGAATATAATTCTGATCAGGTAATTAAAATGCTTTGATTTTGCTTTGAGAATGTTAGAAGAGAAACAAAGAAAACAGTGAAATTGGCATGCTGGTTGCTGAACCTTTGTGTGACCTTCTTTGCTGGAGGCCTGAGTGCTTTCTCCACATGCTTGCCTGCCACTAGTTATAACCACGGAGATTGTTGCTAGGCAATCTATAAGATAATAATAAAAAAAAAGGAGTCCACCTCTGAGTAGATCACAGTAGGGCAACACATTCATTTTTACTGTACTGTTCTTATGCTCCCAAGAGGCCAAACTTTCATGCATTTGCTTCAGTTTAAAATAATAATTTTTGGAAATGAGGAAATTCCATGTGCCCAATTATGATCACAGGGCAAGGCACTGACACGAAGACAAAGGTCGTTAGTACTGAGTTATGGGGTGCTGGGTGGGACAAAGGGGCACAACAAGACTTTGTCAATGAGCGCTTACACCTGTGCAACTTTTGGCAAAAAAATGTGGGGAGTAGCCTCTTATCATTTTCACCCAAGTAATTTTGACGATGAGGAAAGATTTGTCTTTGCGGTCCAAACGCACCTACTCATCTTATCAAAGAGCAAACGCTATTGCAAAGTAACTACTCAACACACAATAAAAATAGCAGCATGTGAGGAAGACATTGTATATTATTATTATTATTATTATTATTATTATTATTATTATTATTATTATTATTATTATTATTATTATTTATTAACCAGGGCGACTTACAAGTGTTACAAAATATCACAGTACAAAGTATCACATTACAGGTTACTCACATTATAAAATATCACATTACAGAATATCATAGTGCAGACAAGAGCAGTTATGAAGGTACAGTAAGATCACATTCAAGTAAGAGCAAGACAAAGAATACAGTAAATTATAAGTAAGACTGAGTTTGACTAAGATCAGTTAAAACTTATGCATATAATATATTATAACTATAATACTTATAAATATTTCCTTATATGAGTGAAGTCCAATGAGAACATGTAGTAAGTATGATACATGGAGTATGGTTACCTATAAGAGTAAAATCAAATGCAAGCTAGAGTAAGTAGTTATAGTTAAGAGCATTAGTTGAATGTGGCAAGGTATGGAGCAGATCAGTGCAAGCTGGTGCATGTACTGGTACAGTTGGGCGCTATACAGTCCAATATCGTTGATGTTTACAGGTGCGATCTGAACAGGTGTGTCTTGAGGTGCCGGAAGGTTGTCAGGGACTAAGCAGTCCTGATATCCACAGATTAGTCAAGACAGTACCAGGGACTGAACTATGAGTTGTGTGGAGTAGTCAATGAGGAAGGGGTAAATTCTGCATATGTTGCTGAGGAAGAAGTGACAGGAGCGTGCCAGAGATGTGCTGAGAGCAGGAGAGGGAGAGGGGAGGGGTCGAGGGTGACACCAAGGTTCTTGCTGGATGAGGAGGGAGAGAGGGTGGTGGATTCATGAGGAATAGAGAGATCAGCGGTGAGGGAGGAAGAGAGGGAAGAAAAGGAAGTCTGATTTAGAGAGGTTGAGTTTGAGGTGATTCAAGTGCATCCAGGAGGAGATGGCTGAGAGACAGAGTCAGAGGTGGGAAAGGAGAGGAAGATCTGGGCATCGTCAGCATACAAGTGATATGAGAAGCCATGGAAGGGACCCAGGGAGCAGGTGTAGAGAGAAAACAGGAGGTGTCCCAGGACTGAGCTTTTTGGAGACGCCTGTCAAAAGAGAGCAAGAGGCAGAGGGTAAGCCATGACAGGACACAGAGTACCTGCGATCAGCATGGTAGGACGAGAACCAGGCAAGAGCAATGCCAGAGAGTCCCAGGTCAGCAAGAGAGGACGGGATATTGACAATAACATTCGAACCCGCTATAGGGTGCATCCTGCACTCCACACGGAGCGCCCTTACTGAATGTGCCACTCGAGCCCCCACATTGAGGGTTTTTTTTTAAGATGGGCTTGGTGATGCAGGCTTGTTTTGAAGGCAGAGGGGAAACAGCCAGAGAGCAGAGAGATGTTGAGGAGAGAGGAAATAAAGGAAGTAGAGCCTGGAAGAGGTCAGTGGGGAGGGGGTCCAGAGCACACGTGGTGGGTAGAATAGTAGGGGTTGCAGAGGGTGATGGGGAGGGAATGGGCAGAGGACAGTAGTTTGCCATGTTTTTAATATGATTTACCATACCTCTCTTGGCTTTACCATGCTTACCTATGCTTTACCAAGTTTTCACTATTCTATGCCTTTTCAATGATATACTTTTATAAGGGAGTGTGACAAAGACGGCTGTAGTGGGGATGTCAGACCAGAAGAAACATAGTACTGCTAGAAGAAACGATAAATGGATGCGCTGCTGTGCCATTTATTATTATAAAATAAAACAGGACAAAAACAGGACACGGTACTCGTCATCAAAACAAAGCAGACCAACAAAACGGATTATACAGAGAAAAAAATGGTGAGCTTCTATTTAACGATTATTATTATTATTACACTTATTATTACCTCCGTCTCCAATCCCGTTCTCCACTCACCGAACACACAACCCCGAGTGGGTGAAAACATGTAGCTTTTATGCAGCTGTACTGAGACTCGATTGCTAATCAATCATTCAATTGGAGTCGCGGTACAACTGCACGTGAATTAATAAAGTGCAATTCCCCGTGTTCACATACTATTACTTTTTACTTGCACGTGAAGTGCTGTGCAATCCTCGTGCCTAAATACAAACATACATTTTAAACACTCATGTTACACACACCCGTTTATATCCTGTGTACCAATGACTATACACCAGCATTAACATATAACATATAACACAAAATACACACAAGGGCGGGCACTTTGCCACAGGGAGGTACAACAGGTGTTTGTTATTCCTGGTCCTATCCCTGTGTATATATGAGTTAGGGCTCCCACTCCTGCCTCACGGTATCACAGCTCCCACCTGCGCCACCCAGCCCCCTCCCTTTCTCCACAGGAAGAGCAGCAGATGCAGAGTTGAGTCAGCAGGATGGAATGTCTGGAATGTGGAGGAGAGGAGAGGACAGCCGCTGTGTTGAGAGGGCCAGTGAGAACTGACGGAGGGAATGAGATTTATTACAGCCTTTGCGTGACAGTACCTCGGAGGTAGACTAGGCTCACTGACCTTTCAGTAACCCACTGCGGAGGGGCTGGGTGGGAGGTTATTCCGAGATGACCTGCCTACTTCCCAGTCATATCTATGTCTGACTGTCCTTCCAAGGTTGGATTTAAGCAAAAAAATACAGCATTTGCATTACTTGCCTATGTTGACATTCTACCGCAATACTGTATTTTCTTGATTGAATCCACCTATAAGACAGTATTTTGTTATTATAGAGGGCTACATTTGAAACATACACATTATAGGTAAATGGAAACAATTATCATCAGTTTGTATATTGTACTAGGATCCTGTATTTACAGTAGGATCAATGTAATCAGATGGCTTCTGATTTTGATGATTATATAAGCATAGTTATGAAGATGGAAATAATATTTTCCCCAAGAAAAGACCTATTAGTTTTTATGAATATCTTTTACAGAAAAGTATGATTGGGTTGCCACTGTGCTCTTGCAACACCCAGGTGTTTACTTTACTTTACTGGGGATCATAAGTAGCTGTTATACCAGTGTATTTCCCTAAAGAAGCCCTAGCAGAACCATTGGCACATCACATAATTTCCAGCAATAGCAACACAATGTTGAAAAGTGGTCCTGTTACATTAACACCTTGGTCTCATACTGTAATGCAATACATCACTACATTGTTTGATGTTTGTAAAACTGTAAGAGTGACATAGAAAAGATGGTTGGAGGGACAGACAATTACCTCACATTATGCACTCAGATCATAATATACTCAATAACAAAAAAAGTGGAAATACTGTACATATGGGGAGAATAAGGGAGTACCTTATTACTGTTTAGCTGTGGAGAAGAAGCTTGATCAGTTAAGTAGACCAGGGGTGGAGAGTTGCTGACGGGCACATACTTCAGGATGGTCCTTTCACATGGTCATAGCGAGCAGCATGTGCAACTGGAGTCCTGACGGGAACAAACTAAAGATTTACAGCTGGTATGAAGACATATTCTATAAACATTGACACACACACACACATAGCCTGAATATCTATTTCAATGGAAGAACCATCATCACTTAACAAGGAGAATATTGCTCGGGCTTGCATGGCATCATGCACTCTCTTCACCTGTTCTTACCATTTGGTCATCAGCGTGGTAATTCAGTCTCTCATTCTGAGGCAGGGATTTTCCTGGTACCTGTTTCTCATAGAGGGCTTACCAAAAAAAGCATTGCCATTTGTTATTCCCCAGTACAAAATCCACTTAAAGTGATACTTTTCAGAAATTATTTTACAAATCTTACTTGTTGTACGGTTCATTTTGTTCTATATGGCTCAAATGTCCAATTTGGAAAGAAGCATGTTATAGTAAATATGGATTTTTATTTTTAGGTACTACACTTTATGTTTAAAAGCTATGCTTTCAGTTGGTGATACATCTGGAGAATGAAATTGTCCCTTTCCTATCATTAACAAACTAGCTGCTTCCCCTATTGACAACATGCTTTCAGCCAGTATGCTGAAAGCATGCTTGGACCCAGACAACACTGCTGAGGTGAAATGACCCAGGAAGTAGTATTACAGATAACCTGAAAGTAAGGCATGGAAACTGATCTTTATTACATGAGAGTAGCTGTTATTTACTTCAAGCTAATATTCGACTTGCTAAGATAACATGAGACGGTAATGGTGGGGGCCAACCAAAATGTACAATACCGTGAAAAAGTATTTGCCCCCTGTCTGATTCTCTGCATTTTTGCATATTTTTGACATTGAATGTTATCACATCTTCAACCAAAATCTAATATTAGATAAAAGGTATCCTGAATGAACAAATAACACAACATTTTGATACTTATTTATTTATTAAAGAAAGTTATGCAACCCCCAATGCCCCCGTGTGAAAAAGTAATTGCCCCCTTAGACTCAATAACTGGTTATGCCACCTTTAGCAGCAATAACTGCAACCAAACGCTTCCTGTAGTTATTGATCAGTCTCTCACAGCACTGTGGAGGAATTTTGGCCCACTCCTTCATGCAGAACTGCTTCAACTCAGTGACATTTGTGGGTTTTCGAGCATAAACTGCTCATTTCAGGTCCTGCCACAACATCTCAATGGGGTTTAGGTCTGGACTTTGAGTAAGTCATTCCAAAACTTTAAATTTCTTGTTCTTCAGCCATTCTGATGTAGACTTGCTTGTGTGTTTCGGATCATTTTCTTGCTGAATGACCCAGCTGTGCTTCATCTTCAGCTCTCAGATGGATGGCCTGACATTCTCCTGTAGAATTCTCTAATACAGAGCAGAATTCATGGTTCCTTCAATGATGGCAAGACGTCCAGGTCCTGATGCAGCTAAGCATCCCCAAATCATGACACTACCACCACCATGCTTGACCGTTGGTATGAGGTTCTTATTGTGGAATGCAGTGTTTGGTTTTCGCCAGACATAACGGGGCCCATGTTGGCCAGAAAGTTCCAGTTTTGACTTATCTGTCCTTAGAACATTGTTCCAGAACTCTCGAGGGTCATCCAGGTGCTTTTTGGCAAACTTGAGACGAGCATTTGTGTTCTTCTTAGTGAGCAGTGGTTTCCCATTTTTGCCCAGTGTCTTTCTGATGGTGGAGTCATGAACACTGACCTTAGCTAAGACGAGAGAGGCCTGCAGATCCCTGGATGTTGTTCTAGGGTTCTTTGTTTTACGCCTTGCTCTTGGAGAGATTTTGGCAGGACGGCCACTCCTGGGAAGATTCACTACTGTTCCAAACTTTCTCCATTTGGACAATATGGCTCTGACAGTGGTTTGGTGGAGCCCCAGAGCCTTAGAAATGGCTTTGTAACCCTTTCCAGACTGATAGGCATCAACAACTTTTTTTCCGGAGAGCTTCAGGAATTTCTTTTGATCATGGCATGATGTGCCTCTAGAACCTGTGTGCTGACAACTTCACTCTGATGGTAAGGGCCAAAGTTAGTCAGATATATGTTGGGCAGGGCTGGCCCAAATCAGGCCTGATTGTTAACCAAAGTATTCAAACAGCTGACCTTAATTATCTCTTTAATTGGGTTGAGTTAACTAGGGGGGCAATAACTTTTTCACACCTGAAGATTGCATGCTTGATCGCATGTTTGTTTGACCTTCTACACCAAACAAATTGAAGAAACACCAAACTTTGGTGTCATTTTTTGTCTCAGCCTCCTTCTATATACTACTACAACCCATGAAAAGATCTGACCAAATTCAATGTGAAAAATGTGCAAAAATGCAGAAATTCAGACGGGGCAAATACTTTTTCATGGCACTGTAGGTTCGCTGCAACATCTGCGTACATTGAAGTAAGATAAGATCCTCCAGTGCTTTTCCTCTGCCAGGTAAGATGGATTTCCTGTTGGCCCAGTGTTAATGGCTGAAGTGTAGTGCTGGCTCCAGGGACCAATTTGTGGCCTTTCTGGTGCATCAGCACACACAACGCAGGCGATGCTGACTTCAGGGATCAACCAATGTGTGGCCTCCCTATTTCTTCAGTATGGCAGCCACCTGGAATGGGCTGGGTGGGGCTCTTCATAGGAGTCATCAGATGGGCACCTCCTGTCTTTGGGTGTTTCGTCGATTAGCCCACAACACCTCAGGAAGGTTCGACAGTTATGCTGGCGTCCTTGCACCACCCCTGTCAACCCCCCCACCCAACCCAGCCCAGTTTACTTACCTTTGAATAACCCTACTAATGTAAAAAACTGTTATTTTAGCTGCTGTTTCATAAACACATGCAAAATACTCCAACAGCGCAAACTAACACTTTTTTTTTTTTTTTTTTTTTTTTTTTTTTAAATCAGAACATAAGTAATCATGTATTCTGGTGATCACCACATGGGTCAACCACAATACTGGTTTCTTCATATGCTTGAATCAAGTCGACATCCTCACGTTGCAGGAACAAATGAAGAGGCTTTGTGAGTTGCAGGATCGACTCCGCACATACCAGACTGACAAGGAAGTTACATTTAGAAATGGAATACAGAAATGTTTCTGCATCGTAGTCGAACTCAGTAATTTTCTCTAAAGTACGGATAATCGCAATATATTTTGCACAACAAAATCGCACGTGTAAAAAAAATAAATTGAAACTACTAGAAATGAAGCTTAACTTAATAACCTTTAAATCAGTTAACAGAAGTCCGGCAGCTATAGTTTACCGTATTGTTTCCTTTTACTTTCTGGCTCCATCTTGTCAAATAATTTAAGAGCAGTCGATGCTGACAGACAACAATGGCTCATAGACACAATATACTATACTTTATATAATTTTCCTTGGAAACGTAGTTGTGTTTCTGAAAAGAGTAAATGCCCATAATCAATACATAATCATCGAACTATATAAATACCAACTTCATCTACAGCCCTTATCGTTCGTTGTTCGTTTGGTCCTCCTCCTCCCCTTCCTCCACCTTGGAGGTGGCCCCAAGTGTCACTTGTCCTGCCCACTGGCATTAGACATGCGTCTAATTCATATACTTCATTCATCAAAGCTTGCCAGCTTACGAGCTCCAATAAGCATGGCCATAGGCCAAACGCAAATATCAATGTAATCATTCATTGGCATGTTTATCTGTCAAATCAATAAACTTTGTCTCCTTTCTGAAAGTATTTTTTATGAATGCCTGCATATTTTGTTTCTGTACTACACTTTAAACCTGTAGCTTTCATTGACCTTTTCTTTGCTAACTGTCAGATTTTGAAAGTGGAGTGAGTGGATACACTTTTATTTGAGTGGTCGGCTTCTTAGACTTGTGTTCTAAAAATGTATCGAGTGGAGCGGAAATATTTGTTGGAGAGCCGGTCATGCTCTCAAACTGATTTTAGAAAGTAACAGGTTACTTTCAGATAGTCGGGCTTTGATGGTTCAATGTGTTACCTTTTTTATTTTTAGCTGAGGCATTTCTACGTGATTGTGGTTCTAATAAATATGGACATAATGCATTTTATGAGATCATAGTCTACTTAAATAAATAAACAGAGAAATAAAAAATAGTAATTGATAAATAGTATTTTTTTTTTTTACAGAACCCCTCAAGTCCTGCCAATGCTTCTGTACATTGGCAACACTATGATAGGGGTTCCCATGAAGAAATATACAATTCATTAAATCTCATTCTCAAAAGTGTCGCATTGATTCTGGTACTCACGAGGTTTAAGGAGAGACTGTTTCTCCTCGTCGCTCTACAGCGAACCCTGCTAGCCAAGTGATCTCAGAAAGGACACCTGCAGGTCTAGCCTTTGTCCTCCAGAGGTCAGTACCTCACTGGCATCCATTCAGGCTTGGTCAGAGGATGTACAATAAACCTTCAGTTTTCTTGAGCTTTGTGGGGAATTGCTGAGGTGAGGGGGAAACATGTTTGGATATTCCACATTGGGGAGAAAATCAGGGGTAAAATAATTGAGCGTACGAAATAAAATAAAAGTGACATAATTCAAAACCGTTTGGATTCTGTATTAGGGTGATGATAAGCATAGAGCCGCAATACCAAAAGTAGGCTTTTGGTTCTGCAACATCTAGTACTTTTAACCATTTTAGTATTTTAATTTACATTTAATTTACATTTAATTGACTAACTCTTTCTAACTGAGAATTGAACTTTTTCTATAAATTTAATGTCTGAGAACTTGTGGAGAGGTGACATCAGTCAAGATTGGCCAAGATATATATCTGTGCTGGAGAAGAGAGATAAGCAGAGGGACTCTCTCTTCTTTTCTGGGAAATGTGTAGGTTGGGGGTGGAGGGTTTGGTTATATGTATTGTTACACTGATAAACTCAGCAAAAAAGGAAAGAGGAGAGCTGACATTGCCAACTGTCCTGAGCTATAGGAAAGCATGTATACTCTAGTAGTAGTAAATTTCTCTGTATAACTTTACTTGTATGTTAATAAAACCTGAATATTATGAATTGAAATTGCTTGTCGTGTTTGGTGCTTACACTCTGACTGTCTCTGGGAAATATTAAGGAAACAGTAGGCCTTATTTTCTGAGAGATGCACCCATATTTGTTTTCCTTTCTGTAATTTCAGGTCGAAATGAATTGATAGCCAGATATATCAAGCTACGTACAGGTAAAACACGAACCAGAAAACAGGTGAGTGGGTGGTCCTTTTTTTTATCATATAACATAGAAATAGTGATTTGCCTAATCACATCGTTCAGTCTAGATGCTAATCTGAAATGTATAGAGACTGACAGATATGCTTTTAGATTGACAGTTGGCATTTATTTTCATTATAAGATAGCTGCTTCTTCACAAGAGAAAGCTTTGATTGCAAGCCTTGCTTTCACAGGATAGTGAAATTGTCCCACCCTTTCATTGCCTTCTTTCCTCTCATTAACCAAATAGCTTCCCCTTATAACTGACATGCTTTGCACCCTTTCAAAAAGCAAGTATATAGTTTACTTTTCTTAAATAAATATATAAAGATAAATACTTAATCTGTCCCTTTGAAGCAGCTACAAATTGCTACATGGATCAGATAGTTTTTTTATTCTGGAAATGGCATTAGTTTGAATTGATGCCTGATCATGTTATCTTGTAAGTGTCTTAAATGATAGGCATGTTCTATACACATGTCTTTGTATAATCCTCTATTGTCCCACCTGAGCTAAAAGTCACACATTACTCTCTAGGTATCGAGCCACATCCAAGTGCTTGCCCGGCGAAAGGCACGAGAGATCCAAGTGAAGCTGAAGGTATGTGCTGATTGGCTACTGTAACTTTCAGCCTCCAAGTGTGAGGTTATTGAAAATATGCATGTACTAATACCGGCTTACCCCAACCTGGGAGGGTGGCCGCGCACTCTACCCAAGGAGTAGTTACATCATGAGCCATTTTTACAGGAGCCTAATTGACTGATATATGCATGCCGGCTAGCTGGGCTACTCTACATACTTTCACCAGGTTTTACCAACTTAATGTGGTAGATTCCTCTGTGCCTTCATTAGGCACAAGGGTCTCTCAGGTTGCACGCACCACAAATTCTAGTTTTGCGGTAGCGAGATGTCCATCGTCTGCTGTCTCAGCTCACATTCCCTTGCAAAGGCTTTGGTATACTTTCCCCAAAAGTATTGTTTGGTGGTCGTATTCGAATTGAAAGGGAATGTTAGGTTATGGATGTAACCCTGGTTCTCTGAAAGAGTAGACGACCACTAAAACTTGCAAAGTTGCATCGGCATTGATTGGTGGTTGTCTTCTCCTTCAGGGAAAAAAATAAAATAAAATTCTAATAGCGATAGCGAGGTCTATTAATAAAGGGTTAACGGCTGTCGTAAGGGAGAAACAGGAGTACATGATCGGATTTTGACCATAGCCGCTTATATAATGACCATTGCTATTCATAAGGGACAACTGACGTGTCATTAAGCGCCAAGGACATTCATTCTTGAAGGAATATTTTAAGTTAATTGAGGTAAAGGTTAACAAATACCTCATTAGCATGAATTTTTATTTATGTTTTTTTTTTTGTTTTTTGTTTTTTTATCAGTTCTGAACATGAACCTGCTAATCATAAACCTGAACGACAACAAAATGTTTGTCGGCAACTAGGTGTTATTGAGTGCGGTCAAGTCTAAACTAACGACAAAATTATCCCCATTGTCAAAAATAAGTAATCTGAACATTTAAATACGATACTCACCAAAAATGTTAAATAAACCATACATCATTCTTTTTTATAATAATATTTTATTATTAGGCTGCTTGGCTTGAATTTCAGCGCGGGATCGAGGGAATTGCCCATTTTTCAAGTTGCTTCTGCATATCTGCAACTATCACGCAGAGATATTTTAAAACTGCAAGCTACTGTATTTATCACCCAATTTAGAATGCCTAATTAAAACGCTACAACAATATCTAAGGAAGTGGGTATCAGGGACGAAAGCACTATGAGCCACATTCTGAGTAGTTCTGGATAAAATAAATAGATACAAGTAATGCTGGATATTTTAAATCCACAAGACTTTGTTCTCTCGTATGTGATTCTTGGCCACCATTTTAAAGCATTATAGAAACTCAGTACACTGCAGTAAGTAAACAGTTTTGAAAAAAAAGGCAATATTAAATCTATCTAGGTGCTATTTTGCAAGCGGTGACTTTCACTTTTAAAAAAATGAACTTCTGGTTAAAAGAAAAGCAGCTTGCACTGACGAGGCAGCAGATTCTTCTGCTGCAGGCAATTTTTTTTTTTTGCTGGAGCCGTTAACTGAAAACAGTGCAGAATGTACAACACAGACAACAGCAGTGAATGGAAAGGCAAAAAGATACATTTCAGCCAAACAACGGGTTGAAGATTTACCCTTGGCTGTAGTATAATGGTGAAATGAGTTGTTCAGTCTGCAGTCTATGCAACTGTAAAGTTTGCTTGCCACTGTTACAAAAGGTCTACCTCATATTATTGAGACATTCATTCAAGTGGCAGTACATACCCAGCTTTATATTGTTTTTTATATGCAAAAGTGCCTTGATGAGCAAGTGTTAGGTCTCCTGAAAGCAGCTTATTTTAATGCAACACCAGTGTGAATGATGATTGGCTGCAGCATAGGAGGAAATCCCCCCAGCACACAAAAATGAAATTCAAGCTCTGCTGCTGTGCACTGTTATACAGTTTGCTGTCCCTGAGATTAACGCTGCCTAAGATTTAGAAAAATGAAGTCATACAGTATAAATACTCGTACTGCATCTGTGTTACCCCACAGAACATAACTCAGCAGTACCAGCAGCAGCAGCACCTGTTCCAGCAGAAGGTCGCGCAGAAAGAAATCGCATAATAAATGTATTCTTACATAGTTAAAAAAAAAAAATAATAATAAAGTCAACCAAACAAAGTATCTTGTTAAACAAATATCTGCTTATTTATATAAATATCCTGGAGGACGTAACAGCATTTACTTATTTTTATATATTTTCTTTAATTTTGTAATTTAGGCTAGAATGTTTTTTTTCCTTTTATTAAACTCATAACATTTTTTTTTTTATCATAAACTCCCTTACAATCTCACACATGCCCACCTCACTACCGAGGGCCTTTTAGGGCTGATGATGTCATAAAAAGGATACATATTTCATTCTTGAACGACTATGTACCCATTCATAAATTGCTTAGCAACAGTTGTTCGTCTGCACAGATAATTTTGTGAATTATCAATATGGTTGGCTTGTGTTAGTTTTAAAGGAAATGCAATTGACTAGGGCAATCAGTGAGTACTAATTTATGAATAGACCCCAGTGCCTGTCTATGAAGGCTGTACCGTGTGGTAGAGATTGAGACGGGAGTTATGCGTCCCGAGCCAAGGTAATTATTACATTGTAATTCATATAAATCCATATTGGTATATATACATATTTACCCATAACATAGTGTAAGTGGTATTGTTTTATATTATTCTGAAATGGATCTTGGTGGTATTTCAGGGTTCCGATTACACTATGTAACACAATTTTTGTTCCTGGGTAGTAAGTGTTATTTCCTAATTGCTTGTGCCTCAAAAGTATAGAGAATGGCTATTATTCCCCACAAACTTTGCTTTTGTGACCAGGACAGTGATATTTTGAAATTTACCTATTTCCAATGAGAAAACGGGTGAATTAGTGTCTTTTCTTTCACATAAAGTCAGAAAAAAAACAACATATGATTCCAAATTAACATGTATTTATACTAAAGTAATACAAAAATGACTACAAAAGATTTAGAAGTGAGTAGTTTTTCGAGATTTACGATTATACTGTAAATCACTTTCACGAATCAGCCCCCAAATGTAGTCTCCCATCATGTTCTCATTATACTGCCCTTGGTAGCGGCGTTCAAAGTCCAGCATATCCTGGTGGAAGAGCTCGCCTTGCTCCTCCGAGTACGCTCCCATGTTCTCCTTGAATTTATCAAGATGAACATCAAGGATATGGACTTTGAGGGACATCCTTCAGCCCATTGTGCCATAGTTCTTCACCAGAGTCTCCACCAGCTCCACATAGTTTTCGGCCTTGTGATTGCCCAGGAAGCCCCGAACCACTGCGACAAAGCTATTCCAAGCCGCTTTCTCCTTACTAGTGAGCTTCTTGGGGAATTTATTGCACTCCAGGATCTTCTTTATCTGTGGTCCAACGAATACACCGGCTTTGACCTTTGCCTCAGACAGCTTAGGGAAGAAGTCTTGAAGGTACTTGAAGGCTGCCGACTCCTTATCTAGAGCTTTGACAAATTGTTTCATAACGCCCAATTTGATGTGCAGTGGTGGCATCAGCACCTTCCAGGGGTCCACCAGTGGCTCCCACTTGACGTTGTTCCTCCCCACAGAGAACTCGGTCCGCTGTGGCTAGTCCCGCCTGTGGTAGTGCGCCTCGGTGTCCCTGCTGTCCCAAAGGCAAAGATAGCAGGGAAACTTGGTAAAACCGCCTTGGAGACCCATCAGGAATGCTACCATTGCAGCCTCTTGATGCCATCTCAGAAAAATGCAGATATGTATCCACTTAGGCAGCTGGAACTAAACTGAACTGGTGGGCTTAAGGCCCCTGTATTTATACTATTATTTATATTACTGGAAAGTTCTAGAAAGTTTTAGAAGTTACTCCAAGTTTACTCAGCACTGAATCTATCTGAAATGTTCTGGAAAATAGGTAAATTGCAAAATATCACTGTCCTGGTCACAAAAGCAAAGTTTTTTGGGAATAATGCCATTTTCTATACTTTTGAGGCATAAGCAATTAGGAAATAACACTTACTACCCAGGAACCAAAAAAAAAAAAATTGTTACACGGTGTTATTATTGGAATAGTAATCGCATTTATCATAATATATAAACCTTTTTTTAACATATTGCTCTCTGAATAACGACAACAGATTCACCTATTGTAATAAACATATTTCAATTAAGTAATTCTAAAGTTTGCAGATCATGTTTGTTAGGCAGAGTGAAAGATTTACTAGGAATGTATTAAAAACAGTGGAATTTATTAATCATGCAATCACAGAACAATACTGTAACAATCTGTGCATTTGTGTTGTACTGTAATTCCTGCAGTTTCTACTGTAATTCCAGTACTGTAACTCCTGCTGTAATTTTGTTCCCCCACTCTGTTTCCTGCTGCTGTTTTGTTTACCTCTTGTCTGTGTCATCCTGCTTGGGCATGGTCTGTGTCTCCCCTATGAATGGTCCTGTCTGTCTGTGTCAGTCTTTTTGCATGTGGTCCATGTCTCCCCTGTGATTGGTCCTATCTGTGAGCCACTGTGTTTGCACGTGTTCCGTGTGTTCCCACTGGCCCGAAGTGTGCGGTCGAGGACCAATGGGATGTGTGTATCGCTCTCCTCCCATCAACAAGGGGGGAGCTGGTTGCCATCGTTCCTTTGTTCCTGTGTGTGAATCCTGTGTTGCAGTGACAGAGTTGTGGACTCTAGTTTGGGTGTTAAGAGAGCGTCCAAAACTAGGAGAAAGGATTTTAAAAAAAGGAACAAGCGTGTCTCTCCTTTTTTCTGCCTTCTGTGTGAAACGCTACAATACATTCAGAAAATCCAATAAAAACATTACAGTCAATATTACACTAAAACAACATTATGGTAAAACCAAGGCATTACCATTAGGCAACAATTAATCCTTAATAAAATATAAATTAACGTAGTCTTAGTATGTACTGATGTTATAACAAAGCATGCAGAAATCACACCAAACCCACGTTTTTACTATCTCAAACCACCTTGTAAACCTCAACAATTAAGCTATGCCTTATAAATAAAAAATAAAGAACAGGAATTATACTTGGTTTTTAAAAGTATATAACTCTTGTTAAGTATTATATAGTTTGTCCTAAATCTCTTTTATGTTCCCTAGAAGAAATTGTCTTTATTTTGGTACTACCAGGGTACGCCTTTAAATAATTTGGGCAGGATTTTCAAAAAACGCTGTTATTGTATCGAACTCGTGGTATAGTAATGAGAGCTTAGTAGCAAGTGATTTGCAAATGAAATTAATTAAATCAATCCATTAATGCTTTGAAATTGAGTCGATGAGGTCGTTAATGAACGCATTTCTCATTAAAAGGCTTAATTGTCGCAGGTCACAAACATCACTTCCTGTCTCAACGACTAGATAAATGAATAGAAGCATAATTCGTTGTTATGGAAACTACTAGCGTATAGGTAGACGACTCTCACACCAGTGAGCAGCAGCCAAATGGAAATAACAAATAATGGGAATATCCATTTTGTATATAAATTCTAAACTTAATTTAAAATTGTGCTTTTGTCATGCAGAATGTATATTTATTTAGAACACCACATATAAAATGGTGATTTCCTATTATCTGGTGTGTGGGTAAATATCGGATGGCACAGATTAAAAAAAAAAAAGTAATAATAATTTAAACCCATCAGTCATTTGCCCTCATTCGGGGGGGGTATTTTTCCACAGTTTTGTTATTAAATAGTAATAACGAGCAGGGCTTACGGTATTTTCCAAAATGCACATTAAAAGAGTTATTTCATAAATCAACATAATCGCATTTGGACAATTATTTAATAGCAAAATAGGTATAACATCTGCTTGAAAATGCCAAAATCAATGCTCAGTAACGATTTCTTGATTAACACTGGAGTTATCATTTACAAACTTTTGAAAATCCTGCCATTTGCATCTTACCTTGTGGATTCTCTAGCTGTGATATCCTGAGTTTGTCTGAGATATGAGAGTAGAAATTGAATGTTTTGGGCTCATAGTGATTTTAAATGGAGTTGGTGTGGAAATATTCCTCACTTGTAGTTTTCTTTGTCATATTCGTGTAAGCATTGCTTGTAACGTGTTATTCATGCCACAGGGGGTCATATTCAGGTCTACGAGAGGTCATCTTTGTTTGTTCTGCTTTGAATAATTGTTTCAGACTATTTGAATAATAGTCTTTGATGGCCGAACTGCCTTTTGATCACGTGGCATGGAATACTGTAATTTCTGTTTGAGCTTGCGTCTGTTCCAGTGGAGGTGTTACTGCGAGATAATCGATTGCTAGACTAAGCACCTCTCTCCCTCAGCACGGGGGACTTTGTCACATTTGAGTTGAGTTGCAGGGAAATTATTTAGTAGTTGAAGGAATTTAGATATCTGAAATAAATTCCTGCTAAATAAGGCTGTATGACCTACACCAGGGGTGTTAAACGCCAGTCCTCGAGGGCCGCAGGGTCTTCTGGTTTTCATTCCAACGTAAGCTCTCTATTAACATCATTGATCTAATTATTTGTTGAGACAATTTGACATTTCATATTTTTCAAGGCCTTTTACAATTGCTGGTTTTAAAAAATGCACTTGATTCAAGGTACATTACCTATGAAACATTTTGAGACCTGAAGAGAAGTGTTAAATATGTCCAGTTAATCAGATAATTAGACCAATTAAGTAATTGAGAGCTCAGGTTGGAATGAAAGCCAGAAGACACATTTATTTAAAAACTGATGTGTGATAGTAATTCAAGTTAATAGCAATGTAGTATTTTATGTTAAATAACCCATTAGATGGTGGTTTTCACTTACTGGAAATGTGATAATTCCAGAAAAAAAAATATTGAAGTATTTCTCAGCTGTAAAAAAACAAACCTAGAAACACTAGACAGAACAAAAGGTTAGTGTGGTGGCTCTTATAAGGCACTATTTAATCTGTTTATATTTTACTGTTTTTTTTTTATTTTTTTTTAGTCAAATTTAATGACATTATTTCTTATATGACTGTATCTGGTGGGGTGGGTAATTTTCTTAAATATTTTCTTTAATTAATGTTAGTAGTTAAACATTGATGTTATTTATTAAAAATGAATTCAACAAATATTAATAACAAAAAAAGACATGCAGCAATGGCATATAAAGAAGATCAGAAAACTCAGATACATAATATCTAGCACATAATACCTTAGCAACAACACCTTTAACAAGGAAAAGTTCCACCAAAAAATCATAGCATGTTTGGTTCTTTTAAGAGCTATTGTTTAAAAGGGCACATGGGTTCTTTTAATAACCATCACATAAGCTGAAAATAGGGTTCAGAATATCTTCCACCATGAGATGAAAATGTAGACTGGGAGACTAAGATGCCCGCGGTCCAAAATCATTTCCATGAGGCCAGCCACAGAGAGCTGATATCCCCCTCTGAGTGGGAGCTTTCTCACACAGCACCTTGGTTATGAGCACATCTCTTTCTGAGCAAACCTCATTGAAAACCACCACCTCTCAAACACTCGGCTGTACATGCCACAAAAATCAACATTAAAATAAAAATAACTTTAAAACTACAAGTCCAATGAAATGCTAACCACCTTAGGAAATTAAGTCAGAAGAGGCCGCTGCCTCGGTGCCACGTACTATAGCTGCAGCTATTAAAGTTGTTTCTCCAGGTTTACTGAAAAATTATAATTTGGGTTGTACACGGGAAACTTTAACACTTTGACCATCCTTATATCTTTTTAAAATACTAATCTTATTAAATGACTGTTAAAAGATTTAGAGGCAAAGTCACAAAGTGATAATGTTCCCAAGGACATCACTCTGAATTCTGTCATAATTTGAACCTCAGTTTACAGACATGTGGCTCTGACATTAAGCAGTGATTAGTGCTAGGATGTCATTGATGGAAACAACCACAAATGAAAAGAAATTAGAGCCATTGTAGTTAGTCCAGGATATTGATGCGACGTCTACTAGGGACAGTGTAATGGCCCTTATACAGTTTTACCACCATCAATTTTCCTGTGCTTTTCCCATGGCTATACTATGCATTTACCATAGTTTACTATGATTTTCCATGTTTTTACTATACTGTACAATACCTCACTGGACTTTACCATGCCTTTGTTAGGATTTATTACACTTCGCGTTTACTATGGGGAACTTTTATAACAGTGGTGCTCCCCTACATACAGCGCACATCAAGATTATAATGCAAACTATCTTTTGCTCATAACCTTTTATTACTTAATAATTGTAAGCAAGTAACCTATGACTGTATAGTTTAGTTACTGTCCAATTCCACATTCTCTTTATAAACTTTTGAGAAAAAGACAGTGCTGCTTCAATCCTTTCTTGGTATCCCACACTTCAGCATTGAGATATTGACAGCAGTACCTGGGCACTGCTTGTCCATTTTAGGTTGACTTGTGCATGGGAATAGGATGCTGTCCAACGTGTCATGGATGAACTTGGCAAGTTGACCTTATTGAAGGACAAGGTATGAGATGGGGATTTTGCCTGTAAGGGATGGCCAAAAAGGAAATATTTACTAAAGAAATCTTAAAACAATTACATATTTTCATATTGCACATCATAGTGCTAAACAAAATATTGAAGACTGAATAAGTTGGATAAGCTGAACAAGATGGCGCTCATTTTAAAAGATTTGATGCAAAAATTAAGAAAAATGGCACAAAAAATACAAATGTGGCAAAGAACTTCGTGCTTTCATTAAAGATTAAACACCTTCCATGGTAAATATTACATTTGTGACCGTCATTTGGTAAAAGGCTTTTAAACCCTTGACCTTTCCCTTCTTAAAGACAGTCTTTATTTCCCCTCCCATGTTTCCGGTCAGCACTCTAAAAACAAACCTCTTCACATTTGGTACTACCTAGTTAAATAAAGGATAGGCTAGTTGACAACTGCACTAAAGGATTAAAAATCTGAGATTCTGGTTGCTCTGGAAAAGAGCTAAACTGTGATGAGGACTCTTTACTGAGTGCCTGTGTTTCCTCACCAGGATCAGGCAGCGAAGGATAAGGCCCTCCAGAGCATAGCCACCATGTCCTCTGCCCAGATCCTCTCTGCCAATGCCTTCCAGAGCAAGCTGGCACTGCAGGCACTGCCCCGGCCTGCCTACCCTGCAGCCACTGGGGTACGTGGTTAAAATTCTGCAGATAGAGATGCTGGTCTTCTATGAATGAGGTGCATGCATTTGAATAAACAACAAGCGTGCCCCAAAATATGCAGATATTTTTGTAACTGTCATCGCTGGTCCTAATTTGATGCAACATACAGTGAATGTAAGGAAGAGTAACCTACTTACCTGTAATTTATATAAAGTGACACGAAGAAATATAATACACACTGTTAGTGTAGCATGCACCTCTTTTTTTAATGCAAATGTCTACATAGTGGGGAATGCTTTGAGTGTACTATGCACCCTGAAATAAAGTAACCCTTACTAAAATGATTTAGAGGAGATTTGATTGAAATTTAACCTAGAACATGGAAGGGTTAAGGGAGATGTGATTGAAAGTGTAAAAATCCTAAAATGAGTTGATGAAGCTAACAGTAGTGAATATATTAACCATAGCACATAGACCGGGACCAGGCATAGTTGGACATTATGCTTATTTACACAGAATGTGTAAAGTGCATGGAACAGGTTGCTAAGTTACATTCCTCCTATGGAATCTTTGGTTTTCTTTAAGAGCTGGCTCGGCAAAGTTATGGTATATCAATCGTCCAGTTGGAACCTGGCAAGAATTAATTGGCCAAATTGCTCCTTTGCAACTGTTCTCAAGTTCTTACACTCCAGTTTCTTCAGGTACCCTGAAGACATTTTTAAATTACATTCAGGATGATTTTGTAGGGCTTTCTTTAAGTTGAAAACCAAATCTCTCTCTCTCTCTCTCTCTCTCTCTCTCTCTCTCTCTCTCTCTCTCTCTCTCTCTCTATATATATATATATATATATATATATATATATATATATATATATATAATTTTTAAACCAAAAAGGACGATTGGCAAGCAAAATTTAATTAAAAAAGAGAATGGTTGATAAACAAATTAAATGTGACTGATAGATAAATTGGAACAAGGTTCTCCAACCTGCATGGCTCCTCTTTTAAGATATGGGATTGTTTTATTTTTTAAATCTTGTTCTTCATTTCCAGTTATGGCATGCAGCTCTACAAGGCCAACCTGCGGCCTCCCATGAGTGAGTACTGGGGTTAACCCTTCACTCTCTTTTTATATTATATAATATATATATATATATATATATATATATATATATATATATATATATATATATATATATATATATATATATAACATAAACAATTTATACTTGTTGATTACGCTTCGGATACCACACCTTGAAAATCGAGTGATACAAGCTATTTCACTCAGTGTTTTTCCTTCTTTATGCAGGTCAAGGTTATTAGAATAGTAGAAAACACTAGTGGTGGCTTTGAGTAAATTATTGTTGCTCATAATGCATGGTGTGGAAGTGCTTTAAGGGAGTATAATGTAGGTATAGGTGTCTTACTGTTGTTTGTGTTCTGGGCTACAGTGTGGAAGGCTATAGGCCACGTACACAAAGTATTTAAACACTGCTGACGATCAAAAAGTTTTTTTCCATATATATATATATAATATATATATAATATTATCATATTATATATATATATATAATTAACAACAAACAGTTACTGTAATAAAGCTTACAATAAATGACTCATGAGGTTAATTAAAGCGCTCCTACATGCACAGTAGTCATCTCATGCCAGTTCTGTTAGTGTTTTTTCATTCTACAAAAAGATTGTGCAAACAGTCATGGTGGCAAATGCATTGTAAATATACCCCTAAATCTTCAGAACCAACCACAGTCATGTGATCACTAACAACTGATCAGAGCACTTAGTTTGCCCCTGACATGTTGTAAAAGAGGTTACTGCTTGGCATATTTTGATGAGCTTGTGTTTGGGCTCAAAATACTATTCTAAAATGACAGCACTCACATTTAACCGCATCTCTTGTTTTTTAGTATGAAACCTTTCTCACAACAGACCTACAACATTCAACCACCTGTCGCATCTTCAGTCACAGGTAAATATGATGGCAGTGATACTGACATAGTGGTTTCAACACAGCAAGGGGCAGTGACTGCCAACACAGAGCATTATGTCTAATGCAGTACAGCTTTGAATTTATTTGTATTCCGTTGCTAAGCCTGATCATAGCTGTGTAGTGAAAACTAGTCCATTGGCTTAATGCCATTGGCCCCTTATAGGAGACTGTCTCATGAGACGTTAATATGAGGTTATGTTGTCCTAACATTATGTGTAACATGAAGAGAAGTATAACTAGGAAAATATAAACAAGGACAATTATTTATTAAGATTTCAGAATCTACACTGAAATCTGGGCTCGAAAAACTAGACTTACGAGACATTACAAACCTCAGAACTTATCCTCCATTAAGCTCTTGGGGGTCACTATCACATGTTGGTTGACTGTAACATTCAGATAGGTTGTCTAGCTTTTAAAATACTGAAATGGAAGGAAATCTAAACATTAATAAGGTACATTACTGTAATCTGATTTGAATATTTAAGAGAACAATAAAACACTGTGCAGAAGTTTCTAATAGCAGTAAAACTATGGTTATTGGGCATTACCTCGGTAGTTAACCCTTTCTGTATGGTAGCTATACTCTTACCTTGCAGACATGGCACACTACCAGATGGTAATGCTCTCTAAACAGGTTTCCTAAATTCAACACCAGCAATATGAACACCATATCCATAAATGACTTGCATCATTTCTTCATTTTACATGCTTTTTTGTTCACATAAATTCAATACCCCACAATACAATACCCTTGGCCTAACCGATGACTGCCTGCCGATTTGTCCAATGTATTTGAGCCTCTTCCCTCCTGTCTGCCCCGCTCTGCAGGCTATGAGACTCCAGTGGGACTCGCCACCTCCCCCTCAGCCCCTCCCTGGCAGGGCCGCAGCATTGCCAGCTCCAAGTTCCGAATGCTGGAATTCTCAGCCTTCCTGGAGCAGCAGAGGGATCCTGATACAGTAAGCTGGACTCGTACTTTGATGTGCATGCTTTATATGGATATATGTAGAGTGCTCTCTCCTTCACTGGTTTGATTTAAATGGGTATTCTGACTCAGAAAGCCCAGGCCAACCATAAAAAGCAGTGGTTTTCAACGCTGGTCCACAAATACCACAAATGGTTCAGATTTTTGTTTTCTTCTTTAACTGTGTACTATAGTTATGATCGCAGAGAAATCACAGTTGCTAAAGTTTATGAGACTGTTATTAAGTGCTGCCTTTTGTGAACGGACAGATATTTTTCTCATGTTTGAAGCAGTAGCCTGTTTAAAACTAATAATAATGGAAGCTTAGTCTTGTCAGATTTCTGAAGCTAAGCAAGATTAGTTTGAATGGGGAATTAGGGACTGCAGAAGGCCAACCCTAGACATTGTCTCTCTGGATCTATCCTGCATAAATATGTTATTATAATAGCTAGCACCAAGTGTGTGAATTCACAGCCACACAACATTTGCAATTAAAGGCAAAGATGAGTTCAGTAGCTGCTCTACATTTCTACTTACGTACCATAGATACTTGATCAGCCAATGTATCTTAATAGAAGTAAGACACATCGCCATCTAGTGATCTACCACTTTATATCAAGTTGCCTTTTGCAGTATATTGCTTTGCACTTTCTAACATAAAGACACTTTGGCTGATCAAGCCTCTAAAACATATGTTTATGGCAGAAACTAGAACTGAAAACAGCCCTGAACTCATAATCAAAGCAACTTAACTTAGACTGACCAAAAGAAAAGAACAGCTCTATCTGAGCAAAGGAAGCACTCAGAATGATTGAAAAAAGAAAACCTCAGGGAAATGTCATTTGAAGCTTCTAGCTCTTTAATATGTTGTTTTTTAATTGATCATGCTTTTTGGGAGTTCAGAGGAGATTTCACTCAATTACCCCCCCCACCCCCCACCCCCCGTGTGATTCTGCAGTATAACAAGCATCTGTTTGTCCACATCGGTCAGTCAAACCCCACGTTCAGCGACCCCTACCTGGAGGCAGTGGACATTGGGCAGATTTATGATAAGTTTCCAGAGAAGAAGGGAGGCTTGAAAGACCTTTTTGTGAAAGGACCAGTCAATGCATTCTTCCTCGTCAAATTTTGGGTGAGTTTTCTGTTTAAAAAAGTACAGCACAGTGAGTCACAAATTGCTCCTGTTCGGATTCCATTTCTGTCCCATAACCGCTGGGTGTAAGACAAGGGCAGTTCTCTCCCTAAACTGTACTTGTCATGATCATGCATTTTCTTTCCTATAGGCTGGTTGATCTTAAGAAATAGAGCAGTGCTACATTTCACTTGGAAGGGTAGGGACCTATACTGTTTAATTTTTTAAAAAATATATATTTAAGAAAGTTGTTACATTCAGAATACCATTTAGAAAAAAGGTCATTTTAATAATGAAACCCGACTGGTTGAGCTGAACAATCAGGTGCTAGAATAGTGAGTGGGGATTTCTTATGAGATGTCTCTGTAAATCACCTTTTATAAAGGTGTCTGCTACATAAGCAAATAATAATAATAATAATAATAATAATAATAATAATAATAATAATAATAATAATAATAATAATAATAATAATACATCTTTGTTTTGTTATGGTGTCGAGGTGGTCAATCTAAAGTATGTTATTAAATATTTTGGAGCTTTAGTTTTTGGGGGGGTGGAAACTTGGGGGTGACACTGCAGTGTTGCAGGGGAACAGTCATGTGACTGCATCACGTGAGAGGCTGTCTGCATATGCCTTGTGAGACCCGACACTGTGTGTTCTGTCTGTGATCTGCACCCTCTCCAATTGCCACAGCCGTTTATCATGGTGTTATCAACAGGACTAAACACTAATATAAGCATTGTTAATATAAACACTAATATAACAATTCATTACTTTTTTGCTCCAGTAATATTTTTTTATGGTGGGGTGCCACGCCATCATTTATTACCTGAAGTCAATACAGTGTTGTAGTTGCCTAATTGCTGTCATTCAGTGTCAGACAGTTCACAGTGCATATGCCTCAGTCACACAGCACAGGTCGAAGTGATGTAATAAATGAATGGCAGTCAAACAGTAAAGTGCCCTTCTCTCTGATCCCTATGAGGAGCTGTGTTTTTATTCAGTGTATACAGATCTGCTCGATAAGGAAAAAATCAAACCAGTATTTTTTTTCATTCAAATGCCCCAAGGCTGTGAAGTACAGCTTTCCGGTAGCTAATCACACCTTCTTGTTTGAGGAATTTGACAAGAGGAATTGTTAACCCTTTCAGTTTTCATGTTCTTATTTATTTATCGTATCATATTTCATGGGATTGCGACCCGTACTTCGTTTTTATGTACTGTTAACGTTTGCTTTTGTAACACGTTGGATTATAAATAACTTTTGGATTTCAAGTAACTGATTTGGCTGCCACGTGAGAGAGAGAGAGAGAGAGAGAGAGAGAGAGAGAGAGAGAGAGAGAGAGAGAGAGAGAGAGAGAGAGAGAGAGCGAGCCAATCAAATCAAAATCAGCATTACAAGAGCCAATCAAATCATGTGAGAGTCGCCACAAGGGTTCTACATTCTATTTTAAAAGTGAATATATATATATATATATATATATATATATATATATATATATATATATATATATATATATATATATACACACACACATACAGTACCAGTCAAAAGTGTGAGTACACTTGCTCGAAACTAGTTTTTTTTTTTCATAATTGACAATGTTTTACGTCGTATACGTTTCTTTAGATACTTGAAAATGAAAACACATGTTACAATATACAAAACAAAACATAAGGAGTATCAAAGCAATGAACAAGAAAATTGAAATTTGTCTCTAAATCTTGGATTCCTCAAAATAGCCTCTCTTTGCCTTAATAACAGTCTCACAAACACGAGGCATTTGGTTAACAAGTTTAAGCAGGAAATCACCCGACATGTCTTCCCAGCTCTTCTGCAGCCATTCCCAGAGATGTAGGGCACTTATGGGTAGCTTTGCTTTGGCTCTTCTGTCTAGTTCGTCCAATACAAGTTCTATGGGATTGAGGTCTGGAGACTGGGCAGGCCAGGTCATTCCATTGAGTTGTCCTTTACTTTCCTTCTTCACCAGATAGTTCTTGCACAGCTTTTAGGTGTGTTTCAGATCATTATCTTGCTGAAGAACGAAGGACTGCCCAACTAGCCATAATCCTGATGGAATGTCCTCATACTATATATCTCAACTTATATAAGTACACGTATCATATAATGAAATATTAAGTGTTAATAGACAAGTTTATACATTTAAAAGCATAGATAATCATGAAAAACCTGGTTTCAAGCAGGTCTACTCAAACTTTTGACTGGTACTATATATATATATATATATATATATATATATATATATATATATATACACACACACACGCACGCGCGCACACACACACACATATATATATATATATATATATATATATATATATATATATATATATATATATATATATATATATATACTACTCACATACTAGTAAACCTTAGTTAGTATGTGCATTTTGACTTTTTGCATAAAGGTTAACTGTTTATAATGTGCCATTATTGGTTTTAGGATTTGCCATGGTTATAACTTACTCCATATACTAATCACTAATACAGAAAAATACAGAATACACATAGCAGGATATTAAACAGGTAATAAAACGATATGTATAAGACATCTAGAGATCTCTCCACTCAAGCTAGTGCAGTTTAGGCAAAATAACAGCAAGGAATACTTTATATAATGTTTTTATATGACATTTTTTTCCATGAGTTAAAGTAATATAACTCTTTTATAAATACTTTGATTTTTATGCCTGTGACCAGAAAAGGAAAGACGGTACAATTGAAGTGTGCAAGTACTGTCGAGTTATTATACATATTGTGACAGGAAAAAAAATAAAAACATAGGACGGACAGAAGGACAGATTTTAAAGACTGGGAACGCTGCTGGCAGGCGGAGGAGTCTGGTGTCCAAGGTTTCATCCCGTCACATTCTCTACACGACAATGCAGGAGCGTGATGTGTGTATAATAAGAAAGCGCTTGGAGGTGCAGAGAATGGCAGGGCTGCTCTTTGAGAGTGCAACCCGAGCACAGGCACCTGTCCCTCTGCTTGCTGCCTGACCCCCTCCAACACGCAACATTATTTATAGAGTGCCAGCCCAAACAGGCTGGAGCAGGGAGACTCACTGCAATGCAAAATGTAGCACATACATTAGATTTCATTATATATCACTCAGGCAAAGACTGTTTTTCCTGCCACCAAACAATACATTTATATTTCACTTGCTTAGAATTTTATGTCGAGTTGCGTGGGGTCCTAATACCTCATGCACAAGAAGTCAGTGGGGTCTGTTTCTCATGACAGAACTTAATCTAGCCACACTTAAGGTCCCCACACACCATACGCGATGTGATTTTTTAATTGGCGATGAGACACTTTTGCAGCGACATGACCATATACACCAGAAGCGACACAGAGGCGATGCGACAAGTTTGAAAACTGCCAGATCTGTACAACTGTTCAAAATGATCAAGACTGGTACATATTCATCAACATGATGTGGAAGTTATGAGTGTCTTCTCTGACGGTATTTCAACATATATGTATAGCAATAAATCACACCAGGCTTATCCAGTTCCTTTCAAAATGGACTCTTACATATTACCTTACAAATCTGTATCACTATAATTGTGAAGCCCTTTGTCATAAGCTCTAGGTATTTTTTCAACGATTATTGAAAAAAAAAAATTATTGTTTCCTCCGTCATTTTGGATACTGCTTTACCCTGCTGGACCACGTGCATTGAAGCTGTGCTCTGATTGCTCAATGCCCTAGTTGACACCCGTCAAATCTAAAAAAACGGGATTAAGTCCTCTTTACTTCACGTTGCTCCAGTACCGCCCTGGTTCCGCTCCTGTGTCACCTGTCATGTCACGTCACGTCACATATGGTTTGAAAGATACTTATCAGAAGTATAGGTTCTATTCATTTTGACTTGTCACTGTACAGTTCCACTTGTCGTATCATGTCTGGTTAAACTCTGCATTAATCCAGCTGAAAGTTTTTCCCCAGGCCTGATTTATTGACCCACCTATTAACATTACATACAGTAAAATACAGTGAAATGAGGGCCACAAAAAATAGCTTTATAAATATATATTAAGATCTGCCACTGTTTAGATCATTAAGCTAGAACCCAATGCAGCATGGTGACATGATACATTCACTTTACCTGACAAGTAAAAATCCAGCTAAACAATGAATAGCTAAATGATAAGGGGCTTCTGAGAATGTGCTCATGAGGGATAAGAAAGACGTGAACTGTTTTATTAACCCTTTCGCCAGACAGCAGATTTGATGCTGGTGGTTTTGTTTGGACATATTTATTAACAGATTAAAGTTTGTGAGGGGCAGTGGGGTGGGCACTGCTGCAGTCTAGGAGCTATACAGGTACTAGTGATCATTTTAACCATCATAAGAATGCAGATATTCCAAAACAATCACCGTAGAAGAATAAATGAGGATGGTCTTTTCAACTGTTTTGCCATTTGAAATAGTCAGGAATATTATAATTCATAAATAACATTTTGAAAATTGAACAGACTTTACTTCTCAAAAACATGGTGACTGCTCTTTCTACTCCTCCCCCTCCCTGTTTCTCCCTCTCTCCTTCCTTTTCTCTTCCTTCACACTGCACACACACACACACACACAAAGCACCTAACCACAAAAATGAGCTGTTTACTACAAGCATGTCACAGGGTTACCCTGCTGGGTTGGCATGACAATGGTGACAGGCTGTTGGTCTACATGGAAAGTGATGGCATTTTGGATTGGATTTTAGCCTCTGCCCAGTCCCGAGCCGCCTTTGGCCCTGTCTTAACAGATTGTCTTGCGCCTCTGAGATGCCAGGGGAATCACATTTCAGCCAATGTCTGTATATTTTTACATAGTAACATGTCTGAGTGATTGGATTAAACATTATGGGATTGTTTTATAGGATAAATTCTCTTACAGATATTTGAAGTGGTTCTATTAAGACAAGGCAAAATGGGTCAAATGAAGTTAAGGGGATCAGTAAATTATTATAAATTAGCAGATTATATTCAAATAAAAAAGCAGCAGGAGAATGAATGGTCTTTTAAATTGTAGGATTACTCAGGTAGGGTATATATGCATGCTAGTGGCTCAGTTACCTCCCTGCCTATAGATCTACAGGAGTTGGAGCAAAAATGAAAATCATCTGCCACAACACTGTCAACAGGGTGTATGGGTTTCATTGTTTCTGAGTTGGCAAGGTGTTAAAATTTTTCTGGAGGGATAAGCAACCAATCCTTCAAGGAAGATTGTGAAAATGTGCAGCAAATTTAAAGACGGCTTAGGTCTTTTTTGTGTAATATAAACACAGCCGTGCCAGGTCCAGCCATCTAAAACTGACCTGCTCCAGAGAGGGGCTCTGCAACGGCGTTGGTCGGTTTTTTGGTCAACTGTGAATGCAGCGGTACATGAGATGGCTCACTTGTACACTCATTTGTATACTCGTGGGCAACACTCTCTGTGTCAAACAGGCACAGACAACAGCAACAGGAACAAAAAATATCTTTGACAGAACGCTGAGAGATACAGAGGCAGAAGATTCCAAAATACAAACTTATATTTTTGTTATTATGGGAAAAGACATTTAATAATTCATGTGGGATAAATGTGAAACAAGCCTAGTTGCCACAAAACTTTTATTGTTAGAAATATTATTTTTCACACATATCTACAAACGTAACCGGTGATCGTATTTTGAAATTATCTGTTTTTTTTGTTCAGGCAATGGACCCGAATTTCGAAGAGTTTCATTTTTGGTGGAAACGCCAACATTTTTGCACAGGTTAATCGGTTAAAAATATCCACCTATTTTCTAAGGTAATCCTCCGTTTTAACTGCTGGCTGATCTTTTTTCATGAATAATTTCCTGCGGTTCTAAATAAATAAGTAATGAGCATTTAAGTGGATTTATCCACTACAATAATACTTACGGTTCAAATGTGTTAGCAAATTCTATATAAACACAATCGAAAATAATACCAAACCAGCAGAAAAAAATTGTCAAAACGTAAATGCGCACTATACCAGGTGTAAAGGCAAAAATGGCAAATTCTTGCTTATGGAGCTTGAGTTGATTGTGTCATGCGTAGTCTTATTGGAATTGCTTGTTTAACAACAAACATGATCGGAACACATTATGTGAGTTATAGGTTTGAAAGGAGGTATAACTGCAGTGTACAAAAATGAAAATTAATATAAACGTTTTTTTTTTTGGATGGTACACAAAAGGTTTAAATTAATCATTTATTTCAGGATGCTTAATTGTCCTGAAATACGCTTAATTACGCACTGAAACACATTTTTTTTTAAATCATGTAAACCTTTTGTGTACATCAAAACAAATATAAAAAAAATGTTCTTTCATTTTTATGTTATGATCCCAAGCTGAACTTACAAGTCTTGTGGAGACAATTTACTTTACCAAAGCTGATCTGAATAAAAACAAATACCAGAACAAGATCTGAACACCCCTTTGTGGCAAAGTGAGACTAGTTTCAATTATTTTCCACGGTAGCCCCAGATGTGTCAAACTATACTTTGGAAATACAAATTTAAAAAGTAATAAATAAATAAGTACATAAATAAATAAACACATTGCAGAGATATGCTTTTAAATAAAATAATCAAACCATCTGATTTATTTATTTCTATATTTTAGAAGTACTAAAGTGGGTTAAGTACTGTTTAATTGTTAAGTCAATATTGCAACAAGCATAATATCAAAATTCCAAAATTATAAAATATACAATAAAAAAAGGAACAAAATAATATAACAAGTACCACATATGCATCAAAGTACTGTATTGTTAAACTGAAGACAGTCCCTGAAGAGAAATTAAAGCTAACTTACTTTAAGTAATGTATTGTATTTATTGTATGTTCATCCACAACTTTAAGCACTCCATTATAAATCCTACTTAAAACTAGACAGCAACAGGAATTGTAAACTTGCTTGCTTTTTTGCAAAGGAAAATCCGCGCCTAACCAACACAGTATCAGCAAGTGCATAACAGCTAGTTTGTTATTCTTTCTTGTCGCTTCTTTTTGTTTCGGCTGCTCCGTCAAGCACTGGGAAGCCGAAATGGGAGTTGATTGCTTAGAGCCTGGAGGAAGGGCTGCCCTCAGCCATGGAATCCCTGAAGTTTCCCCCTAAAAAATAAAAAATATGTGAGTAGAGGGTTTTTCCTTACCTGAGTGCTGAGTGGTTAGTATTTAGTTCTGTGAGGCGCTTGGTCGGGTTGGAAAGGTTGGGCTCTCAGTTCGTATTTAGTTCTGCAGGTGAGTGGTCGGGTTGGAGCGGTTGGGCTCTCGGTTAGTATTTAGTTCTGCAGGTGAGTGGTCGGGTTGGAGCGGTTGGGCTCTCGGTTAGTATTTAGTTCTGTGGGTGAGTGGTCGGGTTGGAGCGGTTGAGCTCTCGGTTCGTATTTGGTTCTGCGGGTGGGCGGTCGGGTTGGAGCTGTTGGGCTCTCGGTTCCTATTTAGTTCTGCAGGTGAGTGGTCGGGTTGGAGCGGTTGGGCTCTCGGTTAGTATTTAGTTCTGCGGGTGGGCGGTCGGGTTGGAGCAGTTGGGCTCTCGGTTCCTATTTAGTTCTGCAGGTGAGTGGTCGGGTTGGAGCGGTTGGGCTCTCGGTTCGTATTTAGTTCTGCGGGTGAGTGGTCGGGTTGGAGCGGTTGGGCTCTCGGTTAGTATTTAGTTCTGCGGGTGAGTGGTCGGGTTGGAGAGGCTGGGCTCTTTCCCTCGGTGCAGTCATGCTCTGGGTGACGGGCCGTGTCTCAGCTGCTGATTTTCATTAAATTCAATATTTTGGGGGCAGGTGGCAGGCCGCCACTGTGGAGCACGATAATTATTTATTATTCATTTGTGGTTTGGCGGCCTCTTCTTTTCGGGAAGAGTTGGCCACAGCTACTTCCTATCTGTGGCACTGGGATGCATATAACTGTTCATGTATTTCCAGCCGGCCTCGCGCAGGCACTAACGGGCGAGGCCTCCAGCCAAATTTATCTTTCATTTGGGCTCTGACTGACCACCACAGTCATTGGGCCCTGAGCACCTTTTACAATTCATTAAATCATCTGCAATTACAATCAATAAATCATTCATAACGAGTTCTCTGTGCTGAAAAAGTCAATTTAACAAACCATTCTATTGTAAAGTGACCTGTCCAAGTTTACTACTTTATTCTGCATCATACAGAAAGCATGTTTTCCTTGTTGAAGTTTTTATTTCTACAACGGTAAGCCCCACGTATATATCTGAAGTGCAAAGAAATGTGTACCCCGTATCATTTCAATTTCTATCCCTAAATAACAGTTTAGTTCCATAATATATTTATAGATCATATAATTTCCTCCTGAACGGTTTGTTAAATTGACTTTTTCTTGTTCAGGTCTGTGTGAGTATGCTATTGTGATGAACCACGGTTCCCTCAGGCAGGGCTTCTCACAGGCGCGAACCTGGGACCTCCTGCACTGAAGCAGAGAGCTCATACCGCTGTACAAAAGAGCCGTCTCCCTTGCAGGAGCTGGTATCGGGCTTATGTCTTCATATTTGATTGCGACACCTACAAGCCTTGACCCCTACCCCTGTGCACTGTTTAAATTTAAAATAAATTTATTAAATAAATAAACTTACAAATGGGCTATTAGACAAGATAGCAAACGAAAGCAAATTCCATGTTAGACACGGAAGAATACATATGAATAAGAAGCCAACTTCAGCATCATCGCATGAACGCTTTTTCATTTTTTTTATTTTTTTTTGTGACAGGATAGCCGATTGGTGACGTCAGGAATAAAGAATAAACAAAGACAAGGTGACTGCGGTGTAAAGAGATGTGGCGTGCACCATTTTTATTTTTAAATACAAAAAGAAAATAAATATTTAAAGAAAAAGACATTTGCTCACAGAACCAAATAAAAAAGATAAACAAAAACAAGTCACAAACACAAAATACAACAAAACCCAGGTCACCCTCACTGATCCTGTATGTTTCATTTTAGTTCTGTTTCAAATTTCTCTCTCTCCTCTTGCTCTCCTGTATAGGAGCAGGGCTGTACAAGGCTACTAGCCCTGCTACAGTTTTTTTAATTTTGTAATTTTCCAAAATAGCCTATACTTTTGACACATTTGGTGCTACCCAGGAGAATAATTCAAATTAGTCTCACTTTGACACAAAGGGATGGCTGGATCTTCTTGAGGTAAAGAGAATGGTGTGCACCGCAATGGGATTGTATTTCAGCTTGAGATCATAATACACACACACACACACACGCAGGCACAAACACACAGACACAACGATTTGTTTGTAGTGTTTATGAGGACTTTGCATTGACTCTCACTATATTTTTATTTTCTATTCCTAACTCAAGTCAAACAAAACTCCACACTGGGTGAAAGTCAACAACACAAAATATTTGGGCACTTTTAGTTTGTTTTAAAAAACAATAATGACTGTTTAATATCTGTTTAAACACTTCAGGCGCTTGGCCTGTGTCCTCATAAGGTAGGTTTTGTCAGACTTTCCATCCTTGTGGAGACTTTATTGATCCAGCAAGCACTATAAACCTACACACACATACACATACACACACACACACACACACACACACACACACACACACACACACATACACACACAGCTGCTTCTAACATAGGATCCACGTTGAATGGTCTAACTTGCTGTCCCTGTTTTTTACTGGCGGATAGTCGTATTGACCATGCTGAAGCAGGCGGAAAGCTAACTGGTGGAAGCTTCCATTATCCAGCATTTTCGTCTTTGGAAAATAGACACAGATTCTTAGATCATTGCATATTCCACCAAAAGAAACAGTCAGAATAACTAATGAACCAGACTAGCATCCCGCCATGTTTAGAAAATATTGGATTGGTTGGGAAAAACGGGTGCAGAAAAAAACGGTCTAAATAATGCGGTCCTCCAGCGGATCTCCTTTGAAAATAACCCCCAATGTGTTTTGATTAGATGAGAATAGAAAGAAAACGAGTTGTTTTGATCTGCAATAAATACACCCGATGTTTAATTTTTAAATTATGATTGTGTTATTATATACTATTATTTTAATGACTTCAGAGTTGCTATGGCGTCTGTGAACTGGAGGGGGAAAAAAAAGCTTTTCACTCTAGAAATCTGGTAATCCTAGATGTGATGTATAAGCATGAGCTTCAGGTCCAAAAGCAGTTTACGTTTAAACTATGGTCTGAATTTGCTCCTAGAAGAGGATCTTTTGATTTACGAAAAGCTTTTTAAATTGTATCATCGATAGTACTGGGATGAATTGCAAATAAAGAGTGCTGGGGGGGTCGCAGGTGTTTCTTTTTTAGCTATTAACTAATGAGTAAGAAAATAAACAGGAGTTATTGTTTACATTTACATATAAATGTTTTCAAGGCTTTGCTCCCTTTCTGATGCCAAAATGTAATTTTAATTAGCACAGAATGACCACGTTGTAAAAACAGACAAGTGACACAATTGACAGATTTGTTCCACCTCTGTGTTTTGTTGAGGGGAAATGTCTCCACGCAAGGGGTAGTCGATATAATGTCATGAAGCATGGACTACAGTTCAGGCTATGTGCATGCATACTGGGCCAGCTGAGGTGTAAACGGGTGGCTCATATAATAAGAATTTTCTAATCTGATCAACTCTGAGCCAGTTCAGGTCTGAGCTGTAAGTGTAAACGCACTGATAGAGCCCTCGCTTGGTGCATCTGTAATTTGTGCAGTCATGGATACAGAAGCAAGCCAAGCAAATGCCTAATATAAGCCCTCCGTCAAAGTCTGTGAGCTTATTGACTCTCGGCAAGTCAAGTAGGCAAATGTTTTGGCTAATGCTTTACATTTTTTAAATGTACTTTATAATTTATGAAAAAGTTATGATGAGTTGTTTTGTGTTACATTCTAGAATACACATTTTCACATCAAATGCATCTGTCATGAGGGGTAGACAGCTTACACGTCTCTTTAACATCACAAGTGTTTGGATTTGTCTAATTCTTGTATTTCACACGACTTCCATTGAATGAAATGAGACTGGATGTCAGTAAACATTGTCTTTGGTGTTGGACAGGCGGATCTGAACACGAACATGCAGGATGACAGCGGCTCTTTCTATGGGGTCTCCAGTCAGTATGACAGCTCAGAGAACATGATCATCACCTGCTCCACCAAAGTCTGCTCCTTCGGCAAGCAGGTGGTGGAGAAAGTGGAGGTATGGAAGGGAGAGGTTGAGGAGCAATGTGAATCCAACACAGTATGAATTAAATTACCCTGCCACTATATTATGGATTAGGATTTGTTGTATTTGAAGTGTATTCAAGACTGCAACCAAGATTTTAATCCTAGTTGCAATTTATACATATCTAACATAAGGCTACCGGGCACAAAAACTTTAGCAACAGTGTAGATAAGAACAAGTGTATACTAACACAGTTGATAAAAACACTTTTTAAACACCTTTGATTTTAGAGTTGCAAAGTCCAAGGCATAAAGAGGATTTGTTTCTTTAAATGTACCTGGCCTTGAGCTAGCTTTGAGAAACCTTGTTGTCTGCATCCTTTATGCTTTCTCATTACATCACCACCCATTTCTATACTGTACTAAAGAGTTGCTAAAACCAACAACCTTAAACATTATCTTAGTAAGATGACTGAAAATGTGTAAGTAACTGGAGAAACTAAATCTTCCCATAGGAATTATGTATTACTGTAGTTTGGATTGGCTTTACAATGGTTACCTATGCTGTATCATGCTTTAATACACTTTGCTGTGCTTTAACTATGGTTAACTTTTATACCACTTGTGATGATATGAGTCCATAAAGCCCAGAGCCTACACTCTCTTTAGTAAACTAGTAAGGTACTGTAGTGCAGCTGTGCACCATTTTCCAAGAGCGGGGGTTAAGACTGTGAGTCACAAGGAGGTCAAGTGACTGTCCCAAGGTCACACCGTCATGTAAGTGAGTAAGTGACTGAGCTTAAGGGATATGGAGATAGCTGTCTTTAATCCTTGGAAACTGGAGCATTGATCCCAGTCATTGGTTGTAAGAGAGAGGAGGCCCTGCAAGGCAAGGGTGGCAAGCTGGCAGGCAGGCATGTGACCTTACCTCTGCCAAGAGCCACACACTACTCTCTGTAACTCTGGCAGAGGCCCCAGCCCACATTTCATCAAACTGCACTAAAGGGGTGCCAGCAAACAGATCCAGTTACCCCAGGAAACCAAAGGTACCCTGTGCATGTGGCATTCTTTTTTTTTTTTTCACCTAACAGCTGTAGTCCTGAACAACTCAACATCATACAGATCAGAGGAAGCGTTTAATGTGCTGCACCCCGGTACCCTCTTGCCAGTTACTCAGAGGGCATGGTTTAAAAAAACTCAGTAGTTCTCCAGACATCATGAAGCTACTCCAAGTTGCTTCATGAGCGTACTAGATTCTAATACAGTAACATCTTTACAATCAACAAAGCCATCTTACCAGCCAGTAAACCCCAGTGAGGTTTTTTTTTAAATTTTGTTTTATTTAAAACAATGTAATGGCAGAGGCACCTTGATTAAGCAGCCACAGATTCCCTTCCCTTTAGTGGCTGCTTAATTCAGGGCTCACTGTATTGCAGTATAAGAAAAATATTTAAAAAAAGAAATAAATAATTTAAAAAAACCCACTACGGCTTTAAGTCACAAAGTATACTTTTGTAATCTTTTCTTTGGTAGACGGAGTATGCTCGGTTTGAGAACGGGCACTATGTGTTTCGAATTCACCGCTCCCCTCTGTGTGAATACATGATCAACTTCATCCACAAACTCAAGCACCTCCCAGAGAAATACATGATGAACAGCGTCTTGGAGAATTTTACTATTCTGCAGGTGAGCGGTGTGTCAGGGGTCCAGGAATTACAAATAGTAGAAACATTATAGTAGTAGAAAAATCTGCACAGCATAAATACACCTGCATGAACTACAAGAGTCATTGCCATTAACACACTTGAAGATCTATAGTCACAGTCATTTTGTTAATACAAATTACAAAAGTAAAACAATTTTAAACAAACCCCAACACAAAAATAACACTGATTCCCTGGGTCAGTTGCATTAACTATGCTTTTTACAAGGAAAAAACAAACCAAATAAATATAGCTTTTAGATCCATTGGTATGAAAAAAACATTGTGCTGGTGTGAACACCTAGAAGAGCAGACTAACCACGTGGTGAGCGGTTTGCACATTTCTTAACTGGATGCTTAGTGGGTGCGTGACACATTGCAGCAGTGAGGCCATGTAACTGAACATTCGAAACTGGGAAGAAGAAAAGAAGAAAATTGAGGATAAAATAATTGGGAATTTTCAGTGTATCCATAACTATTAAAAACTGAAGTGAAGTGAAGTGAAGTGGTGAAATCAGAAATACTAAAAGAAACTAAAAAAGCATGAAAATAAGTCTTTTTCAGTGTCTTGAAATGTTGGGATGGTTTGAGATTCACTATGTATATTATTTTGGAGTGTAGACTCTCCTGAGCGATAAAGTGTCTCTCAATGGTCAGCTTAAGAAGAGTGTTTGTAATTATGAACAGGTGTGAGAGGCTGCTGACGTAGACAAAAATGAACACAAGCATAAGAGAAACATAACAAATAATATAAAATACTATTTAATTATGCCATTTTCCATTCTTAAGTAGTAAATAATAGACGACCCTTGCATTTGAAGACATTGAAAAAGAGTATAATCAGAATGTTTGTTAATTAATTAATTTATTGATTATGTTTCTTTTACCAATTCTAAACTCAACCCTTTCAGATGTATACAGGGTGATTCATAATAATAATACATGTCATTGTTTTGCATTGTTTTCAATTCTACTTAAATGTTGACATTATTGAACAGCCCTCGTTTCACCCTCCACTCAAGCTCCAAAAAACCTGTATAATCACCCTGTATAAAAATAGAAGCTGTTTCATTAATAAAGCTCCACTAAACATTTGTAAAGTAACAAAGTGCTGTATTTTTTTGTTTTTTGTGGTTTTTTGTGCAGGTGGTAACAAACCGAGACACACAAGAGACACTGCTGTGCATTGCCTATGTTTTTGAGGTGTCCACCAGCGAACATGGTGCCCAGCACCACATCTATAGACTGGTCAAGGACTAGGAGATTGGGAGATAAGACTGACCCCCATCCAACTACTTCTACTACTGCTGCAACAAACACAACCGACGGTCAAGAGTGAATGTGTGTTTTTGGTGCCTAAACTTTCCAGTAAACAAGACAATTGATCATTGCAAACACTTAGAACATTTAAAGAGGATAACAAATACAATTACTGATGGATCTTTTGTGGTAAAAAAAAAAAAAAAGACAAGAGAATTGCATGGACTGTTCTACAAGTTTTCCAGTTTGTATCTGTTACTTTTTTCCCCCTATGTTTGCATGGGGAACTGAGCAAAGGGGTGTTTTCTTGCAGTATTAACCTACCACAAAAATTTAATGAAAGGCGAGGATGGACAATGGCATGGTGAGCTGCAGGGAGGTGTCTCTGTCCTGATAGATTCCTTCAGTGTATTTTGCTGGCTGGCCTGCTGTAAATGAAATGTAGGTCATATAAAAGGATATTACTTCAAGTGATCGTAGCTAAACAAAGGAATGCCATAAATTTGTTTTGCACTTCTATTAGCTACAGCGGCCTCAGATGTGCAGTTTTGAAAGAAACATATGCTAGAGCAAACATGCATTTTCATTTTAAAACATGACAGCTGACACTACGCACTGTAAAAGCAAGTTCTTGGGTTTTGTGTCTTCCTCACATGAAGTCTCTTACTGTTTCAAATCCTAGGTCGTCTCACCTCTGCCTGGTATTTGGAGTGGAAGCATAGCTGAGAACTTGTCAGTCAATAAGGGAATCTGGTTGGTAAAAGGCAGCAAAGGGGTGGAGGCATTTTACTCACCAGGTGAATTGACCTTGGAAGTGCAACTCTATCTGAAAGCATGGCTTTTTTCCCACTTATTGCAGAACCAAATATTATGTTTTAAATATAAATACCAGTTAACTTTAACATGTGTTTCTTTCAAAATGCCACCTCTGAAGCCTATATAACAAATGAAAGTGCACATCAGGTTTTTAAATTACCATATTGAGGCCTATTCAGTTTTAAGTCTTTTTTAAACTTGGATTCAGGTTTTTTTTTAGTTAGGGGGCTGATTCACATTGGCGCATGAGCAAGAGCTGCTGTACACAGTGATGCCCACTACAGTAAAGACTCTTCATACGCTGTGTTAACATGGCTAACCATTGAGCTTCACGCTCATTTCATGATGCTGCTTTTAAAAAAAAAAAGTAATCTTGCTTGCTGCAGAAAAGGGAAACCGTGCAGCAGAGCGTGAATTTGGGTCGTCAGAGATGTGTTTTCAGAAGATGGAGACGCAATTGAAAGGCTAGTTGTCCTTGCAAATGTGACAGAAAGTCCAGTTGGCCAATTAAATAAAGGAGGACAGTAAAACTGACTGCCATTCAGTACTGTAAGTACTGTACTATACATATTTTATTTTCCCATTTGTAATATCATTGGTTACTTCCTCTAATGCAGGGCTTCTCAAACTCGGTCCTGGGGACCCCCAGTGGCTGCAGGTTTTCATTTCAACCAAGCTCTCAATTACTTAATTAGACCCTTAATTGAACTGATAATTTGCTTAATTAGACCTTTTTACTTGTTTTCAGCTCTTAAACAGTTGCAGTTCAAGTTACTTATAAAATGTTATAGCTAACTCGAAATATGCAAACTGTTCAAGCGCTGAAAACAAGTCAAAAGGTCTAATTAAGCAAATTATCCGTTCAATTAAGGGTCTAATTAAGTAATTGAGAGCTCGGTTGGAATGAAAACCAGCAGCCACAGGGGGTCCCGAGGATCGAGTTTGAGAAGCCTGCAGGTGTAATACACTGCAGTGGTCCATGCTGGCACCAAGAAATGAAAAGGTTTAACTGTAAATGATTGTGTTTTTGCATTGAGTTAAACTTGAATTCAGGGTCTTTTTTTATTTTGGGTTTGGGGGTGCAACTTGAATTCAGAGATGAGTACATACAACAGTTTTTTTTTAAACTACAATCCCTTTAACAATGATAAGTTAGGACTGCTATACTGCAGTAATATTATTTGTTAAACATAAATAGAACCAGGCAATACACATATGTCTGTGTCTGTCCATTACAAATAACTATCATACTATTATTCAATTTAAAATTGAATTTAAATGCTCTGAATTATTTCTCTTTTGCAATGTATGCTATTCAAGCGCAGTCCAGTACTAGGAAAGTTGAACAGCTTACCTTATTTTAAATACTATGATTTGTAATTATGTAGTATACTGTGTTATTGGTATCTGTTATAAGAGATTATATACAATAGCAAAAAAAAAAAAAAAAAAAACTATGGAAAAAGTGTATAATAGTCCTATTATTTCTAATCACATTCTATACTTGTTAATAGCATAATTAATAACATGTTTATAGATTGTTTAGAATCACTGATATAATTGATACCTAAACTGAAGTGTTACCTAAAATTGTACTTGTTAGTTCACTGAGCAGTAATTACAAATCAACCAAAACAGTTTTTGGTTCCCCCTTATGTTGCTTTGGAATGGCTTGCTATACTGTATCAAGTCTAGCCAGAAAGTCTTAGTCATACCAAATTAGCTTTACTTTTTAGGATCCATAGAAATATAATTACTGTACTGCATAGGAGGGCAGCTCCTTTCAGGCTACACCTGTCCTTCCCTTAAACAAATATTCTTATACTAATAACTACGCCGTCACCTTGCTGCTATTATTATTATTATTATTATTATTATTATTATTATTATTATTATTAATTAGTCATTTAGTAGACGCTTTTATCCAAAGCGCCGCACAGAGACTAGGGGATGAACTATGCATCAACAACAACTGATGCAGAGTCACTTACAATAGGACCTTCTGGTTTTACGATTCATGAATAGGTATGCACTTCTGAGTGGCAGTAGTACATGTACTGTAGTTATGAGATGTAGTAACTAAGCAGGAATTAAGAATGGCTTTTTGTTAAGGATTGAACTCAGGACTTACTTTACTATCCATACACTTGCTTGTTTGCCCCACTACAACACTGACACTTACCTACTGGCACAGGAAATTAGGGACAAGTCCACAAGTGCTTCGTGTTGTGTGAAGGTTGTGTTGAGGAATGAAGAGCATGATTGAGAAGGAGTTTTTGAAGAGCTCTCAGAGGACAATAGGCGGGCAGTCCTGCTGTTGAGTATTGGCCCTAGACACGTGGATTCAAATATCAACTGAATTTGCTACAATAGGTGCTGTTCTATAAAAACGGTTTACTTGTGATATATTTTACAGATGATGTTGGTATCACACAGCCTGGCGCAGATGGTGTGGAAATAAAAGATTCCCTGTTGCCAGGCCTTTCGGAGAAAGTGAGCTTGTGGAAAAGCAGCTTTCAGATGCGCTAGCTAACGGGTGCGGGCTGCTGCTCAAGACTTTGCAGAAACACAGCTGATAGAACTGCACAAAGTCTCACATTTTGACAGCTCACTTTCCAGAGCTTTATTTAAAGGGAAACTCATGCAAGGATATTTTCAATGCAGTATTATTGCTTTATTTCAGAAAAATAAAACTAAATTTGCGAAAAACCTCAATCTGGTTTTGTATTGTCCAAATTGTCATTAGTCACACACCAGTAAATACAGACAAATGTTTCTATTTCTTCACTAATTTTGTCAGTAAAAGGAAAAGTAATCACAAGTAGTAACAGACTTGCCAGATAACTTTGTCACGTTTATGCATTTCATCAAGGAAAGTGGTGATTTGATAGGTTTCAAAACTACTTTAATACATAAGGTCTTGCATAACAATTATCTGTGACTTACTGTTATTTCATAAGTTACGTTACATTTTTTATTTTCTTTACGTATACTTTATGGTCGTATTTAACTGCCCAATCAAAATATTGGAATCACCAGCAACTGCTGAGCTGCCACTCACAAGCCGTAACATAAAGCAGCACATTGAAGCACCCAGAAGTATTAGATTGTGGGCCCTAGTCCCAGATCTTTAACTTGTAAGTTATTTAAACAATAATTTTTTAAAGGATTAAAGAAGTTTATTTAGGTTTCATATATACAAAACTTTATTTAATCTATTAAAACATACTTCAGCAAAAACTCAAGTTAAAAACCATGTACTGAGATACTTCTTAAACACCTTGGATATGACTGTATGCCTATTTGTAGCTCTTACTAACCTGCTAATTTAGTAATTCAGACCATTAGACACATAGTAAAAGTAGTAGTTCTTAGTAGTGTACTACAGTATACTATTTGCAGTAATAAACTATATTGTTAGTTATTAGTTAGTCTTCCCTACTGAATGCAGTAGGGATTCAAGGAAATACATGCACATTGATTAGGGAGTGGTTAACATGTAGAAAACAGAAAGTACTGATTCGAGGAGAAACCTCAAAATGGAGCGAGGTAACCAGTGGAGTACCACAGGGATCAGTATTAGGTCCTCTACTATTCCTAATCTACATTAATGACTTAGATGCTGGTATAGTAAGCACACTTGTTAAATTTGCAGACAACACAAAATTAGGAGGAGTGGCAAAACCTGTTGCAGCAGCAAAGGTGAATTAAAATGATCTAGACAGCATTCAGAATTGGGCAGACACATCGCAAATTACATTTATTAGAGAAAAGTGTAAGGTACAGTCACACCAGCGTTGTCTTGAGGCTGTGATAACAGTCACACTGGCTTTGTATTAGGGCTGTGATAACAGTCACACCGGCTTTGTCTTGAGGCTGTTATAACAGTCACACCAGGAGTGTTTTGAGGCTGTGATAACAGTCACACCAGGACTGTTTTGAGGCTGTGATAACAGTCACACCAGGTCTGTCTTGAGGCTGTGATAACAGTCACACCAGCTTTGTATTAGGGCTGTGATAACAGTCACATCAACTTTGTATTAGGGCTGTGATAACAGTCACATCAACTTTGTCTTGAGGCTGTGATAACAGTCACACTGGCTTTGTATTAGGGCTGTGATAACAGTCACATCAACTTTGTCTTGAGGCTGTGATAACAGTCACACTGGCTTTGTATTAGGGCTGTGATAACAGTCACACCAGCTTTGTCTTGAGGCTGTGATAACAGTCACACCGGCTTTGTCCTGAGGCTGTGTGACAGTGGCTGAGTGGATGTATGTGCAAGGGTGATGCAGTGCGGTAATGAACCAGAGGTTTAACCCGGTTTTGAAAAGTGATGATTATTTTTGTATCCAGGTCTGGTGACCACCAACAATAGTAATAAACAATAACATGCTTGCAAACCCAAACATTAAATAATAAACCACACGTATCCGTCCCACAGTTATACATACACGCTCACCAGTCCTGGGTGAGTGCAGTAGTGCTCGTGGTGGGTGATACAGTATTTTTGTGACAGTAGTGCAGTGCTGTTCCGGCTTTAGTGCTGGCCCTTGGCGACAGCTCTGGAATCCTATTAGCCTTCTAGTGTAGTGTTACAAACAAGACGATTACACACAGACAAACAAACACTTGTCCGATAGTGCCACCAACAGTGCCAAGTTAAATGTATAGTGCTTGTGCCATAAGGTTTTAAAAATCCTGCTTTTGCTCGAAAATCCTGTGCAGAGCTCTGTTATAATTGTTTCCTGTAAAATGTTATCCACTTAGCAAGACAAAATCAGGGTGAAATGCAAAATGACCATGCAAATTTATCTAGTGATATACAGCAGTGGAGCACGAAGTCGGATCGCAGAGAGTCAGTAAAGGGCAGTTCTGTAAAAAAAAAAAAAATCACTGTAGGACTTGTAGAACCGGAGAAATTATGTTTGAAGTGGCGAGTAAGCGAAACTGCAGTGAACAAAGACAAAATGATGGCTACCATGTACGCAGGGGCGCTGGAACTAAGGGTGCGGTAGCTTCCATCATATACAGGGGTTCGTTTTGTTCAATGGATTTCAGCACCCCCACTTTAAAAATTGTTCCAGTGCCACTGCATATATGGGATGACAAGTGTAAAAAAAAGCACTAATGGGTTAACAGCTGCTCCCCCCCGGATTTGATGTAAATCGTGATTTTAAATCCATTTAACCAAAACAAATCCAGATTTAGCTAAATGCATAAATGTTAACAAACACATTCTTAAAAGTCGGACTGTAACAGCAACTGTGCAGTATACAATCTTAGTAGGTTTTACTGTAATTTTTAAAGTAACTTTGAAATTTCTGCTTTTGTATTGTGTATACTGTTGTTTACATGTTATTTAAATGGTCTGATGGTGGCAGTTGTCAAATCAAATGTGTCAATGGCTTGATAAATTGTACGCTAAAAAAGTTGGCCGGCATATAACAAGTTTGCGCACCACTGATATACAGTATGAGGGGTCATCTTGACAGTTTGTAAATCCTAAATTAATTCAGATTTTACTGTACTCTACTTAAGTGGTTGATGGTTTATATAGATGGTCAACCAATATAGTCTTGATGCACTGGCGTTCAGTATGAAGCCGTTCTGAATAGGGCACTGACTTGTGTACTAATGCACAATTTGCAGATTGACTAGCTCTCCTGCCAACTTGTGTTGGAAGCATAATATAGCAATTCAACACTGAGAGCATACAGGTACTGGGTAGCCTCAATTGTCAAGCTTTTTGGTTTTATTTAAGAAACAGAAACTTCAGCCTTGTTTTAGTTTTATTAAAATAATGGGAATAAAGCAAATTAGTTTTTATTATTAACTAATAACTAATAACTGTATTATAAACAAGGTTGGTTGTGCTGGACATGTTTGTTTTGGTACCCTATCCACACTGCCTAAATAATGCATCATTACCACGTGATAAGACGTGATTGTGAATGAAGTTAATGGCAACCCTGTTATTTAAATGTAGGTGGTATGGAATATCTGACTAATAAAGCCAACCATGTCTTCGAGTTCCAAATCTCTTAAGTCTTTACCTCTAAATGAAGAGAAGCATATTTTGGAGCTCAGTGAACCTCTTAATGGCTCAAGATCTGTGTGCTGGTCAGCCCTGGTGCAGTCTCTTGCCTTTTATGACAAAGGCAGAAAAACTAACAGTACACAAAGCCCTTTGCTTTTATTTACCACTAACCTGTAATGTCTCAATTCAAACTTGTAATAATTTGACTGTAGTTTACACCGCTGGAGCCGTCAGCCTCTGTACGTCGATGCCCCTAATTTCATGCGAGTCGGAATGGCTCTGACACATTAACAGCACATTAAAAGTGTTCTGATTGTGGCAGTTGTATATATTTATATGATGAGACATATCAAAGTGGACTGCAGAAGGCACTGAAACATCCAATCTAGCTGAATTCCTGGAAACAAATTTGTTAATTTCTGTTTAACACACTTACATGTAAATACAGCTGTATTTAAATGGTCTGTTGGCACTGGAACAAATTCATTCTGCCCTGATTTTTGCCCATTTTAAAAGTGCACATATTTTATCAAACACATGTTTGTGAACTGTACAACTGTAACCTCTCCTAAAGAAGAAAAAAAACATATAAACCTGTTTTGTTAAGAGGTGAGGCGCACATCTACACTTTCATGCCTATAACCATGGCTTGTGGGGTCTTGTAATTGAGCCCTATGAAGTCTAGAGTCTACTCTTCTGAGCTCCATATGGTCATGCTAAACTAAGCACTAAGGATAGTTTTCTTTTATACCAACTTTTAGTTTGAAAGTTTGAAATAGCTCATCTTAACAGATCAGGTCCTCGCCAACCAAGTTGTTAATAGCTACAATCAATAATGACATGTGTGGACATGGATTTGATACATGCACACATACATGAGCAGACACACACTCAAGCAAAGACATGCCTGTACACCAAATAGCATGCAGAGCATGTCACACACACACACACACACACACACACCATGCGCCACAGAACTTGAAAAAAAAAAAAAAAAACTCCAGTCGAGACAATTTCTAATAAGAATTCCATACAGCATTTATTCAGTTATATATTCCTGTGTTACATCAGATACATTTGTTTTACACACACACTCCACTGCCCTGCTGAAGCTGTGTGCACAGAGAATACACACAACAATGTCCTTCCAGCCTGGCAGACGCAGCAGCCGCCTCACAGGTTATTGCACCTGTAAAGCTCAACAATAACAATCGCTTTCTTTACATTCTTCTCAATCCTGGGAATTGCGAGCCAGGAGAACTTTAAAATTTCCAGTGTTTATTTTTAGAGTTCATTTGTATGAAACTGTTGTTACTTGAAACCCACATAATAGGGGGTTTGATTTATCTAAAGGCTGAAAGTCTGCTCCACTTCCCTGCTGTTCACATTAGAGAGCTGTCCTAAACAGAGCAGTTTGAAACCACCAAAGCAGGCACTTTTAAGCAATTGCTCCAGAATATTATATTATTGTACCTTTAGGATAATATTAGAGCTCCTCTTGGCATGGCTGTTTTTGTAAAAATCTTTTTTTATAGTGGTTTGGGACATATGCTTGCACTTATTTTAAAATTATAAAAATAAATTAATAGATTTATTATAAACTTCACATACCGTCTTGCCAGTCAGGTTCTCAGTAGAGCAGTCATTCTTGGAACTCACTGATATGGTAAATTACCTAGCTTAAGTTTTCCATAGGATTATTTTACATTTACATAATGACAAGGGGTTATAAGGCAGGTCCTAATAAAGCAAATGTGTCTGCTTGTGTAAGTGTTGTTATCTGTGCGAGTATATATGAAGCAATCCACCTATGGCTGTTCTTCGGTTTTGTTTGAAGCAACGCATCTCTGCATGACTGAAAATAATACAGCATTGCACTACTGTGACCTCTTTTAGCTCTGTGTAAAATTAAATAAAATAAACTCCACTATATTCCAAAATCTTTGAACAGTACCATTGGTTCCTTTTTATATTGCAGTGTTGTGTCCGTGAATCTGACAATGTAGATTAAAAATGTTACATGTTACAAATGTTAAAAGCCTTTTCCAAAACAAGGACACAGTACTTTTTAGAGACATTTTAGACTCTATTGTCTTGTTTCCATCTGTCACTGGGATTGAGTTGAACAGCAAAGTTCACCTGACAGTCACTTGAACTCGGAGACCTCCAAATGGCATATTTACGGTGACACAATCATTATGTCAACCAAAGACCTGCTAATACAATGTAATGTTTTGTTTAGGTTAAAAATAAAATGTTATTGTCATAACCCTGGTTCCCTGAAATAGAAATGTAACTACTATTGTACGGGTATTGACTTCTGTAACATCTGTGCTGATTGTCTGGAGCATGCATGGTTCTGCAGGAAGAGGGCAGCAACCCTGTAAGATCCGCCAGTCAGTCATGGCAATGACAGAGAGGTGGGACGAGCGTGTGTGGTCTCTCCCTCTCTCTGAGTGGTTGGGAGGCGGGCCTTGGGGGATTGCTGAGCCTATAAAATAACGCTCTGTTGTTCCCTCAGATCTGCCCCTATAGGATGACAACGAGCTAGCGGAAGCTCTGCTCAAGACCATGAATAGCTGGAGCAAGAAAACAAGAAAAGAATATCAAAATATTAGTAACGGGGGAACATTGGGCAGCCCCCAAAAGTGTATAAAAGCAGGCTGAGGGAACAGAGGAGTGTAGAACGGAGACCTGGCCGTACGGGTAGCGACGGTTGGGGAAACGCTGCAAAGTGCAGCAAATTTATTTTGTAGTTTTATTAAAAGTGTTTTATTTTCTCTTTTTCTTTGTGCCTTCTGTTTTAGGCATCTGCGAGTGTCTATCTAGTCGTTCTCTGTTACCATAGCTGGTATCAGGGAACAGCTGACCCACAGTGCCACCTGTCGGTGACACATTTTCCCTGCAATCATGGATGCAGAGACCTTGAAGATTAATGGTTGCATTTCTATTGCAGGGAACCAGGGTTATGATGATAAACTAACGTTCCTTTTCAAGTACGAAATGTAACCATTACCCTATGGGTAAGTGTACCAAAGCCGTCGCAAGGTCAATATTGCAGAATGACTGGAATGCTACGAGGCTAAGCCAAGAAGCTGCCTTGTGCTTTACCAATAGGAACTCCAGTAACAAGTAGCTAGGGCTAAAAATGAGGGAGAAACTCACGACTGAGAAGCCACCCTTAACACTCTAGTTACAAAACCAGGTTTTGAGATCCAGGTGACATGACATTAAGTCCGATCAGAAGAAAATTTCGGGGGGAGAGGCGACAAGAGCCCCACACCGCTGCATTGCAAATGTCCTTGACAGATGCACCCTGGAATAAAGCCCATGAAGTTGCCATGCCCCAGGGGGAATGGATAGTGAGCTTTTCAGACGGGGTCAAGTTGGCCAGTTCATAGGCAGTTTTGACTATGCTTTCTATCCATTTGGACAGCCTCTGCTTAGACAGGGCAAAATTGTTTGCACTGCCTCCTCCAACTTTTGGACCTGTCAATGTAGTATGCCAGGGCCAGCACTGGGCAGAGCATATGGAGCTGTTGCAAAAGGCAGGATTGGTACAGAGTGTAACCTTTGTCCTGGAATGTCCTGGCTTTTGCAATGGAGAATGTCTGCATCTCATTCACCCGGTATTAGCAAACAACATGCACCTGAATGCATGTCTCAAATGGAGGCTTCATGAGTGCATGAAGCAAAACGTTTAGCCTCCAGTGAGGAACAATGTCCTTCATAGATGGCCAAAGCTGCCAAACCCCTTTCAAAAATTGCCCCATCAAGAAGTGACCTCCTGGGGAGACCGAGTCAATTTTAACATGGCAAGCTGAAATAGCTGCCAGATAAACCTATAAAGTGGAGGGGGATTTCAAGCGTTAAAAAGGTCCTGCAAAAATTGTAGTTTAATTGCCATTGGACAGTTCGAACCCACGAGGCAGACACCAAGTCTGTAAAACACCCCATTTGTCCTGGGAATGCGTGGATAATGTTCTGGCATTCTGCAGGGTGTCAATGACCCTATCAGAAAGCCCCAAATGGCTCAAATGCAGCCGTTCAGGGACCAGACCCAGAGCTGCAGGCTCAGTGGGTTGGGATGCCATAAGGTCCCCCACTCCTGACTGAGCAGATCACGGCACTTGGGCAGTCTCCATGGCTAGCTGCTCAGGAGCTGCATCAGGGTGAAAACCAGAATATCCTGGGCCAATAAGGGCTACTAGGAGCGCCTTGGCCCGGTCCTGTCTGATTTTCTCCAGACACAGTTGGAGCAGGGCGGCTGGTGGGAAGGCATGTAACACTTGTCTAGGCCACTGGTGTGCCAAGGCATCTACTGCCAGTGGGTCCTCGGCTCCTATGTGGCAAAGAGACCTATCTCTGCTCTCCCAAACCTCTCCCAAATAATTCTCACTACCTTAGGTGAAGGCACTGGGGAGTGCTTGAGAGGAGGTCCACCACCCAGTTTGTCACCCCGGCAGATGCACTGTCCGTAGTGAGAGAAGGTTCCCGTATGTCCAATAAAAAAGCTTGTGGGCCACACGATGTAGACTGGGAGACCTGAGGCCACCCTGGTGGTTGATGCAAGCCACCATTGTTGTGTTGTCTGTACAGACAAGCATGTCTCCATCAAACCTCCTGCAAGACCAGGTAAACTGCCTGAAGCTCTAAAACATTGATGATGTCCGTGGTGATGACCTCCCTTCTGGTGAAACTGCCCAGCATTATGCCGAGGTGTAGATGGGCAGGCTGTTTTCACCAAGAGATCACCTTTAGACAGTGATGAGACACTGTCAATAGGCAGCAGCCGTTCAATGCGGGTTGAAAAACCCTGCTGCTGAAACAGGCATGCAGAGGGCGCATATGCAGGAGTCCCAGTGGAAGGGTCTGGGAAGCTGCTGCCATCAAGCTCAGAAGTCTCTGGAACGTGACTACAGTGAGCGAACTGTTGAGCTGAAGATCTCTAAACAGGAGGTTATTCACTGCACTCTGTCCAAAAGAGTAGACAGCATAGACAGCACACTCCCAGATAGGAGGCTGTCTGAGAAGGCGTGAGCTGGCTCTTCGCATGAGTCACCATAAGGCCTAACCTTTGAAGATGGCCAGTTTTATGGTGGTGTGGAAATAGGCGTCTTTGAGGTCCACTGTGGTGAACCAGTTGCCTGGCCTGATCGACTGCAACAGCTGTTGTATCGTCAACATTTTGAACCTCTTTCGAACCATGACTACAACGTCCGTGACTGACGTTGTAGTCATGCCCCGAAAGGGTGGGGACCATGCTTGAACTGCAGGGAGTAGCCGGTCTGAACGGTGGTCAGCACTCAGAAGTCTGTGGTACAGTGATGCCAATCGTCCAAATGGCTCCCTGAGAAGGGGCCCAGGGCCTGTGGCAGCAAATCCCTTGGGCTGCGGCTTCTATCTCTGTGCTGGGCAGTGTAACCTATTAAAAACTGCGCAGCGAGCAGCCGCGGGACTGTTCCGAACATCACCTTTGGCACGGGCGCAGCTGGATGTGCCGGTCTTGGAGGCTGTTGGGGCCTAGGGTGCCAGTTTGCCACTGGTTTACGCACTGGAGGTGGTCTCCTGGGAAGCAGGTGAACCAGTTCCTTTGTGGATTCCTGTGCACGGAGCACTCATTCACCGCAGGTCCAAACATATGCCCTGGTGTAATCAGGGCATCTAACAGTGGTGTCTTGTCCCCATCAGGAAATCCAAAGCTGCCCACGTGCAGCCTCCAGCACAGCCAGGTTCCTACCAACAGCCTGCCCGTTGAGTTTAGACACACAGACCAGGTTCTTGTTAACCATGCGCAGCTCACCCAGCTGTTGTGGTAAGGGCCTGTGGTTCTCAGAAAAGAGACCTCAGCAAATGGCACTGGTAGGATACCAGGATGCTACTATAATTGCCCAAACATGCAGGGAACGCAATGGCTGAATAGGTGCGCTTCAGAATCACTTCAGCGACCCGGCACAGCTTGTTGGGGCAAGAAGCGTCCTTGGACAGGAGCGCTAAATTAGGCGCTTGGACCAGCGCGGCAACAGATGCCTCCACTGGCCGAAATTGGGCCAGGCCGACATTCTTCACATCACATACCCTACATAGGGCGTCCATCGACCGGGAAACAGCAAGAGCTGTTGCCTATTGATTCCACAAAGACTGGATTTCAAACTGAAAATGGATTTCATACTGATGGTAGGCACATCATCAAAGATGGACTGCCTTATTTTGCCTTCATTAGGCCAAGGCACTTGCAAAATTGCAGTGGCTTTTTTTTATCAGTGGCAGAAGCTCTGCTGACAGGGAGAGTTTAAGTGCAAGGGATGTGCTGTCACATGTCCTCACAGATGGCAATGGACAGTATGTCCTCCTGTGGCCAATCTGCACTCGTAACCCCTTGGGGCCCCAAGTGGACAGGCGGCCCCGAATATTCCTGCAGTAATTCAGTGAGAACAGTTCCTTTGTGGGAAACAGCTGCTCCTAGTCTGCCGATCATTTGGAAGGGGAGCAGTGGAAAGTGAGGAAGACAACCATGAAGATGGTTCCCTGCATGGGCTACTTTCCTGGGTGTGTCAGGCGCAACCAGCTCTCTAACAGGAGGTGCTGGGGAAGAGAGCTGTGCAGAGTACTCTGTAGAGCAGTGGGATAGACGTTTCTCAAGCGTGCGCTTAGTGAAATGTGCACATAACTTCCAGAAGCTGCGATTAGCTAGTGCCTCCTTGGTGTACTCTGGCCCCAGGCAGGAAGAGCATCTGCCGTGCTTGTCCTCAACAGGCAGACTGGTCTTGCATGTCTCGCAGGGATAAAATCCAGGCATGATGCAACAAACAAGAAAGAAAGAAAGAAAGTCTCTCTCTCTCTCTCTCTCTCTCTCTCTCTCTCTCTCTCTCTCACTCACTCAAACCTCCTTGTTTCCAGCTCCACGGCCATCCCCCTAATGGAGCTCTGCTCCCTGTCCAACATCATCAAAAAGACATAAAGCACAGGTCTCTAGTTGTTTTTTTTCTATCAGATAAAAGCTGAGAAAACCTTTCAATGGCCGAATGAAACTGAAAAAAAAGGCCGTATCTGTTAGCCCCATGCACCACAGAGATAACATGGACACAAACAAAGCCGACAGTAGCTTCTGCATCTAGCGCTCGAAAATATTTTAAACACAGTGTGTAAAATAAACAGTGAGTGTGAAACTAAATTGGACCTGACGCGTCTGACAATCACTGAATAAATTGACTGCAAAGGTTTAAGGAGCAGCCACATTCTCACATGTTTTTGGCAGGGACAGGAATTAACCCCATCACTGTCAACCACCACCAAACACACAAAAACATCACAACAATATTTATAGGCAGAGCTCTCGCTCTGCCACAGTCTTATTCCGGGTTCGGGTCTTTAGAAGGTAAATACCCATATGGTAATGGTTACATTTCACACTTGAAAGGGAACCAATCTGTATTTTTTTGTTTGGATCCATAGCCGAATGTCACCGTACATCTGGACCCTTATGAACTAATTTCCTCGATCGAAGCGAAAGGGCCAAAGTCCAATGTCCAATTTATACTGCCAGAGTCTTAGTGCAAAGCCAAGTCAATCAGATTCACAATTTTGTACATGTAATTCAACTGTATCTGTGTAATGTCTGTTTAAAATAAAGTGCAATAAGAATCACAAAGTACACTTTTTAATGATACACTAGTGCGGTTCTCCACATCAGACATCACCATCCAGTGGTATAAACTCCACATACAGCATTTAACAACCTGTCCCCACAAATGGCAGTAAATTCTCCATATAGCAGGAATACAATTCCCCACTGTGAAGAGCAGGATATCCCAAATGCAGGAGAGGGGAAAGTTGGGCAGGGACAGGAAATATCAACACACTTGCACCTCTGAAAATATTCAAACATTCAAGTAAATCCATAGTTTAAAAAAAATACCAAAAGAAAAAAACACTCAGTTAAAACAATAAATAGAAACACAAGAGGAGAATAAATGTAATCCTTCGGACAGCCTGCCCGAAGGTAGGGTCATGCATTTAAAAGAAAGAAAAAATAAAATAGCTTTACAAATCACTGTCCAATCATGCAAACGTCCTCACAGGAAACATATGACTGCAAACTTGTGGCTAGCATGTGGCAAGAGGTAGACTACTTTAAGCTGGAGAGTCAGCTACGCGTGGCAACGATTTGACACCCTAAATGTCTGTTTTATTATACATGACTTTACATTGTAATTGAATTTTGTTGTGTTAACTGTCGTAACATCTCATAATCCTGTTGAATTTTATTCACTGATTTATTATTATCTGGTGTCTGTTTGTGTACTGTACTTTATCAGAAAGTTTACAATTTCCAAAAGTATTTAAAATGTATAGTAGATACAAGCCCCAATTCGTTCCTTAAGCACTATATGCCACTACATCTCTGCAAGTCATAAAGGTAAGCCCATGTTTCCTTATATAAAAGTTTATCACAGCAAATTTCCATGGTCATTTGTCATGCTCTTCCCATGGTTATACTCTGCATTAACCATAGTTACTATGCTTTGCCATGTCTTTTTAAATATGCTTTACTATAACTCTCTGTGCTTTACAATTTAAACTTTTAAAACGGTACATTTAGAAGTAGATTATAAATTACATATTCAAGCTTTGTTACAGCTGCTTGACTGTACAGTAGACAATTGCAAACTGTATGAAATATTATAATTAGGGCTGTCAAGCGATTAAAAAAAAATGAATCGCGGTTAATCTTGAGATAAAACAAATTCTCAGTTAATCTTGGTTTTAATCGCATATTTAATTGATATAATTACTGCATCAATCTCATTTAAGTTTGTTTTACTACAGATGCTATTATTATTATTATTATTATTACCATCCAAAAAACAACCCAGCATAAAAACCCTGTTTTCCTATTTCTGGATTCTCTTTATAGTTTTGTATGTATTTACAATCCAGCACTGCTCTTAAATTGTTTGCACCAACTGCTAAATCACAATGGAGTCAGTTTATTACTCAGCTTACTGCATTTACAATAATCAGTTCCCTTCACTCATAAACTGATGTTTTTCATTGCTGTTTAAATAATAATAATACATTTTAATTCTCTTTTATTAATAACTTGAAATTGCTAAATAAAACATAACATAACGGTTATATCCCATAATTGTAAATAATACAATTTAAAAATATATGTGGGAATTTAAATTAAACAAAGCTACAGCCGGTAGCTATCCAACAGCACTGGTTTTAGTACTGTACTTCGCTTGATTCACGGGTTTGCAGTGATTTTCAGAAAGAGTACTCTGTCAACTGACGGGTTTCATTTGTTGTTGTCTGTAGTAGAAAAACTACTAGAAAGTGTATTTTGAGAGGTGGTACAGCAGACCAAATGCACTTCTGTGATACTGGAACTCACTTTAACAGTAGATACAAGTAAACCTCTTTCTATCCAATGTACCATCAAAGTAAAAAAATCCCATTAACAAATCATTCAGTTTGAGTGCTTTGCTACATAATGCAGTTCTGTGTCTAATTTTATATTCATGACGACACTCATTCAATCCTGGCATGAACTCGACTGTATTAAAATGCTGCCGCAGGATATGAATTATGGTATGCTAAGAGGGACAAGACTGGAGTGTGATTAACGTGCATTAAAAAAATGAATCTCACAAATAATTAACGCGTTAATTGCGGAAGTTAACTGCGATTAATTGACAGCCCTAATTATAATAAAATAAAAACATTCTAGGGGACACTGTATTTTAAAAGATACGATTTGCACTTTCCTCCTTAAAGTGTCTTAGGTACTGATAAAACAAGTGGCAGAAGTTATTTCATAATATGTGTAATCCAAGATTTGCCACAAGCCAGGAGGCCCCCAAAACAGGTGTCCGTCTTGTGAGGAGTAAACAATAAAAGCCCCCCATCTAGTGACTGACCAAAAACAATAAACTTCCAACCATGCCACTGTAAAATACCATCCACCACAAAGTCCTGCAGTACCATTCACAAACCCCCATGTTTCATAACATTAATGTAATGTAAATAATGCACGTGTCATCCATTCATATTGCACTGAATATGGCTCAAGATTTTTTTTTTAAAGAGACATAAATAAATATAAACAATAACAACAAATTGAACCATTATAGAAACAAATACAATATGTGTGAGATTTTTTCAAAATAGTTTCCGCACATCTCAAGACATGGTGGAAGAATTCAATATATTTTTGGTGTTTTTTTTTTGTCTTACTGTATTTCCTTGTTTACCAACAGGGAGGTGCTCTGCACACACATCATTATCTGGCAAACCTGGGGTAGCTCACAGACAGCCACAATTTTTCTGACTATGCACTAGGTGGCGCTATGCACATCAGTTTTATTCTAACTGGGAGAAGCTTGCTTCAATACTAGCCGACTGCTTGTCGGGTTAAAACAGCAAAAACCTTTTCTGAAAAGTTGAACTTGTGATTCCCATACTGGAGAATCTGATTATGCATCTCATGTAGGCAATCCAGTGTAAGCAAATAAATCATTAAACAAGTATTTTAGGACATTTAAAATATAATAAATACATTCTCCAAAAAAAAGGCTATGCTCCTGGAATGTCAGCCTGCTCCAAACTTCAAATTCAAAGCTTAGAAATTCCTGCTTTGAGATCCGACTCACTATAGGAGAAGCATGGTCCACTCAGGAAGGCTAACACGCTTTGAGAGGGCTGGGAGCGGGAGGGAGTGGGGAAAAAGGGGGAAGGCATTTTAAGAGCTGCTGGAGATACCAAACTGAGCTGAGACTACAAAAGTACTGGAAGCCAGTGAGACTTATAGTAAACTGGGTGAGAAAGAATGGGAAGTTGTGATGTGGTGTAAAGTAGGACTACTGTAACAGGGAAAGGGAGTTGTACTTTTAGAGTGCCTTATACACTAGTGTCTACCAGAAACACTGCTAATAAGTCTTGCCCCCAGCAGTGAGGCAGGCCAGTTTAAAAAGGTTTAACAGCTAGCTGATATGGTGGCATGAGCATGCAACAGAAAGCAACTACGTGTGACATTTTCCCCCATATACAAAAAACTTGAAGCAACACTATCAAAGCAAAAAGAAAAAAAAAAGCAAAAAGAAAAAAAAATACAAAAAGCTGCTTCAACAGGAAAATTGCCTCATGCTTCTCGACCATTACGAAATTACACTATAGCTTCTACTCAAATGCTGCTTCCAGACCTATCCACAAGGAGAAAGTGAATCTCCCCTGAAACCTACTGAGCACAATAAGGAGCTCCTGATCTTCAGAGCCTCATGATAGAGCTTTTTTGGATTGTCTCTGCTAAATGACAATAGAGGATCCTGAATGCACAGGACAGACAGCCCTGTAAAATCCACACCACATTCTCTAATACTGTTTCTCCATAATTAAGTATTATATATTGTGCACAGTGTTCACATCATAGAGAAAGGTAGGTCCAACGAACTGGATGATATAGCGAGGCAATTCTCTGTCGCTGGATACAAGATTATGAGCCAGCTGCCCAACCCCTCCGTCACCTCTCAAAAAATAAATTCAAAATAAATAACAGCCTGCAGCCTCCTGGTAAAGTCTGAAAAATTCTCCTCAGTTCTTCTCAGCCTCTGCACCCCACTGCTGGGTGCAGGATTGGTGTGTGTGTGTGTGTGTGGGGGGAGTCAAAGCCATGTGTGGAAGCAGAGCATCAAGTCTCTCCATCGGGTTCCAGTGACTCACACTGCAGTCTCCAGGTCCTCGTGAGTGATTATCTGGTATTGCTGCCTGCTCTCCAGGTATGAGGCCAAATCTGAGTCCCCAGCAGCCTGGGCCTTGTCCTTGGGAGTCTTCCCCTAAAGTGGTTTTATGGATGGAGCAAAATGTAGGGAATGCGGCACAGAGAATAGAAGGAAAACAAGAAGGAGATCAGCCATGGGCAAAGATAAACAAAAGCAAAAGAGATGGATTTAATGAATGAAATGAAACAAACAAGAATTCAAGATTTCTACATATTTCAGAACTGCTGTAGCTTGTGGTGATACTATATAATATCTTTAGGTATTCCTGTAAAACAAAATCTGTACAAACTTGTGTGTAAGTTTTGGTGTGTTGTGTGTGTGTGTGTGTGTGTGTGAAATGTTTTGATAATTGTGTTAGTACTGTCAGATAAAGTATCTACCTGGAAATCAGGCTTAATCAAGGAGGCCCCTGCATCGATGAGCAGCCTGCAGACACTGTGCTGGCGATGGTAGGCAGCTTTGTGCAACGCAGTATCCCCCCTAGATGAGACAGGAAAAGGTCAAGGAAATTACATATTTTGTCTATAACGGATTGGAAATAAAGAGTCATTCCAGAATTCCCTTTGTCTATTGAAGTTCTCAATTTAATCTTGCAGGTAAAACTGGGCTAGATCAAACAACTGCTATAGGATGGCAGTCAGGTTTCACAGGGCAATGAAAGAAACGATCCTGCTCACTGAATGAAACGATCCTGCTCTGTCAAAGAAACAATCCTCCTCTCCTCACTCAATGAAATGATCCTGCTCACTCAATGAAACGATCCTGCTCACTCAAAGTCAGGAAGCACAGAGCACTACTGATTTAAACACAACTTCATGTTATTGTTTTTTAATTAAGATAAGACAAATACTCACATTTCACTGTCTCCGATGTCTAGCAGTGCCATGGAGCCTGCAATTCAAACCACAGACACTGTCATGTAATCACGGGGAGCAATGACATTTTAAAAACAGAATGGTGGACAATTGTTCTTAATTCAGGTTTATTTAAAGGGGTAACCAATTTGTTTGCAGGTTTTTACAGAACCAGGGATCCACCTGGATTATATCAGCAACGTTTGAATGGTATTACCAGGATAACCATAGACAGGTGGTTTATGCAATCCAAGGTGATGCCACAGTGCTGTAAAAGTTGATACTTGTTAATCATAGACCAGATACCAAGGTCTTTACACCAAAATAAACCCAGAAAAATAAATGTAACAGTGTTAATTTAAGGACCCAAAACTTTGTATTTTGGCGTAAATTCTTGATAAATGAGTCCTTAACTTGTCGTACAGAACTCACAGTGCTCCAGAATCAAGGTGACAATCTCCCTGTGCCCGTGCTGGGCTGCAAGATGTAGTGCAGAACAGCCGTTTGAACTCCTCACCATCAAGCTAATGCCTCGCTGGCAGATCTCCGAGAACTGAGGCAGGCAAGAAAGAATTACACACAATTTAATAAATCCGTTCTACAGCAACAACAGGTGCTGCACAAAAATATCAATTAATATAATGTAGGTATATACAACTAATGCTTAGCATGATAAAATACAGTTATTTAGTTAATAATGGAGTCAGCCTGCCATCACTAAAAGTAGTACGTATCTTTTCAGGAGGCAAATAGACTTATCCATTAGAGATTGAGTGTGATCTGGCAGCCACACATACAATATAATCAGGGCTTTACTATTATTATATATTATTATTATTATTATTATTATTATTATTATTATTATTATTATTAATTTACTTCTTAGCAGACACACTTATCCAGGGCGACTTACAATTGTTACAAAATATCACAGTACAAAGTATCATATTACAAGATACCACATTATAAAGTATCATATTACAGATAAGAGCAGTTGCAAAATAGAATAAAATCAGTAGCAAAAAATCAAATTCAAATAAGAGCAAAAAATAGAGAATGCGTAGATAATACAGTAAATCATTACAAGTAAGAGTGGGTTCGACTAAGAGCAGTTAACTTATATTAAAAATATTTGCTTATATGAGTAAATTCCAGTATGAGCACATAGTAAGTATGATGAATGGATGAGAATGATTCAAATAAGAGCAAAATCAAATACAAATACAGGATACAGAAAGTAGTTATAATTAAGAGCAGTAGTAGAATACAGCAAGGCATGGAGCAGTTCAGTGCAAGTATAAACTGATGCAAGTACTGGTACAAATGGGAACCATAGAGTCCAGTATAGATTTGTGCGGTTTACAAATGCTGTCTGAACAGATGTGTTTTGAGGAGGGGCTGGAAGGTGGTCAGGGACTGAGCAGTCCTGATATCCGTGGATAGGTCGATCCAGCACTGAGGGGCAAGGGTGGAGAAGAAGCTTGCTCTGAAAGAGAGGGAGCAGAGGGGGGTATAGCTAATCTGCCGGTGGTGGAGTAGCGGAGGGGGCTAGAGGGGGTGTAGGGAGAAATGATAGTCTGGAGATAGGAGAGAGCAGAAAGGTGAGTTCAAGAGTTTTGAATTGGATGCGAGCAGCGATAGGGATCCATTGCAGAGAGCAGAGAGTGTGATCCACTGAGCAGCGTGGGAGAAACGAGGAAGGAAAAAGACAAGGTGAGCAGTAGAGTTTTGGATGAGCTGCCAGAATAGAGGTGAGGAGAGATTGAGTTTGAGATGATGTGAGTGCATCCAGGAGGAGATGATCGAGAAGCAGGTACAGATATAGGAGAAAATGCTGGGGTTAGAGGGGGGAAAGGAGAAGACGATCTGGGCATCACCAGCATAAAAATGATACGAGAACCCATTGGAGGAGATGAGGGGATCCAGGGAGCAGATGTAGAGAGAAAACAGGAGGGGGTCCCAAGACTGAGCTTTTGGGGGACACCTGTGAGCCACGCCAGCTCACCCGGTACGTACGATCAGCGAGGTAAGAGGAGAACCAGGCAAGAGCGGTGCCGGAGAGTACCAGGTCAGCAAGAGAGGACAGAATAATAGGGGTCAACTGTATCAAAGGCAGCAGAGAGGTCAAGGAAAATTAGGAAACAGGAGAGGGAAGCAGCAAGGGGCAGAGAAAAGAGAGTTAGTGATGGAGAGAAGAGCAGTTTCAGTGCAGTGTACTGGGCAAAAACCAGATTGGAGGGGGTCGAGCAGAGAATGTGTCAACAGAAAAGCAGAAAGCTTAGAGAGGAACGGCAGAAGGGAGTGTTTTTTTTAAGAGGTGTTGACGAGAGAAGTGATGAAAGGGAATAGAGCAGGGGTAGCAGCCTGGAAGAGGTGAGAAGGAGAAGGAGGGTAGAATAGTAGGGGTTGCAGAGGGTGATGGGGAGTGAGTGAGGAGAGGACAGGGGGTGGGTGGGGAAGGAGGTGAGGTAGTGAAAAGTTTGCGGATGTCTGTGATTTTGGAGGAAAAGAAGGAGACAAAGTCCAGCCGAGATGGAGGAAGGGTTAGGGTTAGACTGAATAATAGTGGAAGTAGAAGTGTTTGGCAGAGAAGAGAAGGAAGAGAAGGAAGTGAGGAGTGAGCGATAGAGATCCAATCAGCAGGGAGATTGGTTTTCTTCCATTTCATTTCAGCAGTGCGTTGTTCAGGATGAGCCGAGCGGAGCATGGAGGAGAGCCAGGGTTGGAGCAGGGAGAAATGAGAAGGCTGAAGGATGAGATGGAAAAGGCAGTCGAGGCAGGTGATGAAGGATGAGAAAAGGATGGAGGTAGCCGAGTCAACACAATTGGGAGATGGAGTCGACAGAGGGGAGGTGTGAGAGAGCAACAGTGGAGAAGACTAAGGGAGAGAGGGAATGGAGGTTTTGACAGAAGGTGACACAGCCGGTCGCCGGAGCAGGAAGGGATGGGAATGACAGAGAGAAGGAGTAGTGGTAGTGGTCAGAGATGTCGAGAGGAGAGACCGAAAAGGACGGGGGGCAAGTAGTCCCTGTGGCCCGCTGTGTGAGTGGGGGGGATGATGAGAGGAAGAAGGTAAGGAGCGAAGAAGGGGAAGAAAACCAGCAGAGTGGTTAGGGTTGCATAGGTGGATGCTGAAGTCACCTAATAGAACAACAGGGGTGGAGGGAGAGGGGAGGGAAGAGAAGATGAAGTCAAGCTCATCAAGGGGTCCAGGAAGGCGGTAAAGAAAAATGAGGAGGAGGCGACAAGGGGAGGTGAATTCAACAGCGTGAAAAGGTGCTAACAGAGAGAGAGAGGAGAGAGCAGGGGGGGAGAGAGCAGAAGTCTTATTTCCCCATCTCGTCCAGAGGAGCGAGGCGAGTGGGACAGGGAATAGAGAGAGGAAAGGGCGGTTGGAGTGGCGTCAGTGCTTATATAATGCCCTGGAGGTCGAGCGTCGTTTGCTGCAGATAACTGCTTGCAAATTAGCCTAAATTGAGTCAGCCACGCCCTGTTGCAAGATGCCAAGTTGTTGATTTAACACGACTCGCTCACATTACAGCATCAGACTGGCAATAACTCACTCCACAATTAAGACAAACTAATAGTTATTTATTTACTTAGCAGTAAATAAATAGTAGTAACTCAACAGTTGGGGTGGGTTTAAAGTATCCAGAACGAATCAAATGACAGATACAAGTCAGTAAGGAGAGACATTGCCCAGCTGCACTGGGAAATGTAGTTTTTTTTTTGTTGTTTTTTTGGGGGAAAGGGATGGGCAACATAAATTAAGTGACCATTTCCACTGTAGGCTATACACCGATTTCATTTTGTATCAGGGGTGTTTCATAGGTTTTTATCAGTTAAAACCGCTGTTCATGCTGGGGCATCCCAGTTTGCTTCCCAATAAAAACAAGATTATAATCAGATGCAGCTAAAATAAAAACATGCTCAAAATGGGTATGTTTTCAATCTAGACTTAAAAGATTAAATACTGATGGTTTTCCAGTTATCAACTGGAACTGAATTCCAAGGCAACTAAAAGCCCTTGCCCCTGCCAGACTTTTCACAATCACCAGTACATCAGTGTTCAACACCTCAAAGAACATGGGAAAACACAGAATCAACAAGCCTTGACTATAAGAAAGCCCAAGGCCACGAAGGGCTTTATAAGTAGTAAGTACTACTTAAACCTACAGGGCGCAGGTGTGAGGAGCTGAGCTTTGGAGTGATATGCTGAGTCTGTGTGAGCAACAATTTTAGCAGCAGCATTCTTAATCAACTGAAACCTATTTAACATATAGAAGGACAGCAAAAAAACTGTAAATAATCTTGTCTTAAAGCAAGCATAGTAATCACTGTACAATGAGACATGCTAGTTAGGAAAGTAGTAACAGAACTTCATCTCACCTGCAGAGGTCAGAATCTGTAAGGCTGTGTATCACACAACACTGTCCGTTACAGTTCAAAATATGTCTGATAGTGTTGTATAATCAGATACAGTAAAGTATACTATCCCGAGTTGGAACCTGTTAAAAGTGTAACGTGTTTACCTTTTGCAAGTCTCCGCATACAGCAGCCTGTAGTAGAGCTGTAACAGAGAAACAGCCTCAAATCATTCATCCATACCACCGGCAACAAAGTACAGCAATGTCATGGTATTCACATTAATATAGACGACGTTTCCTCCTTGTGGCTCGCTCACATGCAGACTACTCTCTGTTAGACCATTTCATATTTCAGACAATGTGAAGAACTCCCTCTAGTAGACCAGCCCTCTGTTAAGCCTCTCTTACTCACTCTCTTTAGTAGAGGTACAGCAAACCAATAATGCCAAATTGTTGAGGGTAATACTGCCACCCAATTAATCTTATTACTACTGCAAGCCACTATGGAAAGGTGACGACCATTTTGTCTTGTTGCTACCTTCCAAGTTTAATTGCTCTATAACTACCAAGTAAAACTATAAAACAGATACTATTTCATACCAAGCATGCAAAATTTCAGAATTAGATATGGGGCATTGTTATTTCAGTTTTAAAAGTTATAAAAACAAACACTTTCATGAGTGTGTAAATTCCTAAAAACAATAGATTCTCATGATACATTTATTTTGATTTATTAAAAATAATTGAATAAATCGATCATATACCAATAACCTAACTTACCTTGCTCTTCTGGAGTTACAGGGGTCCTAGGAAAACCAATATCAAAATCAGACTTGATAGTTTAGTTTTGAGGCAATACAGAATGCAACTTTAATGCAACCGTTTGCTTGTATTCGGTTGAACAAGATAAATTCAACAGGTTGAGCACAACTGGTAACTATTACAGACAAAAAAAAACACAAAACAATTTGTTATCAGTGTAATACTAATGTAACATTAACAATACACACCATTAGCAGGCAAATAGCAAAGGAATGGATTTGGAACATGCACTGTAATAGATCACAGTTTTGGTTCATACTATTGTGATGTGTAAAAATGTTACCAGTTTGGTTCCATTCTACTGCCGTTACATTACCATTTACAACAGTAATAATTGCATTGCCACTGTAATCCCATTTTAATTAAGTAAGTACATCCTTACCGTAACCCCTGTGTGTCCCGGTCTTCTGACTGCCTTTCCTGATTCTCCCGTCTTGTAGCAGAGTGCAGCACACCACTGTCACTCACAATGCGCTTTCTGACAGAGCCGTTCCACAACTCAGACATCCTGAGGGGAAAGTGGAGGGGAATTATGCAGCAAACTACCATGTTAAGGAACGTTACATCAAAAATATACAAGTTAACTAAAGACTGGAGGGATCGCTTTGAAAATATGGCAAGAGCAGGCTGATACGCGACGGACTACTTATGATAAATTACTACAATTAATGCATAAAAAAGTATGCATTTGGTGACATTTATCACGTGACCGGTTATACGTCTAGCATATTATAAAACATTTAACCACTTCTTTAGAGTTTACAAGTTTAACATTTAAAATTCCCATCCCTAGTTAACAGGTCATTAAAATGGTCCTAGTTAGAAATCTTCTCTTTCTATATACTTGAGTCATGTATAAATAGTCATTTCCATTTCTCCACTTGTATTCCTCTACGATTTCTATTGTTTTCGATATTGGGTCACACAATTTGGGCCACAAAAGCACCCTTGAATAACTTTTTGTTCTAATTCTTTACTCATTTTGAAGCTCTTTGAAATTCTTTCAAATGGCAAAGAGGCATCCAATTATACAATTGTAAAAATCTGCACCATATGAGACAGCTGATATACAAAAACAGAACTCAATACGCAATACTGCTACTGCACAGATGAAAAGACCAATAAATTGACCTGCTTTGTGTTACTCCAAACCCGAGACTGATGTGATGATTTCACAGACTGAATCGAATGTAGTAACACAGCATCCAGAACAGGATGTTACCATGGTTACTCTGCCCATTGTGGGTACTCACCCTGAGAAGGGCTCCACCACCAGGTCTGGCATTCCCCAAGTGTTGCTTCCAGGCTGTTTCTCGGGTTCCAGGATGAAGATTTCGTCTTGAGAAATCTCTGTCACAAAGTGGAGGTGCTCCTGAAAACAAAACAGACTATTTTGTTATCATGGGTTCAGACAAATGCTGAGCTGTTATCAAGATCCTTTTCTCCACCTACATCAAACCTGACCATCCATTTCAATAGGAACCCCCCAACACACACACACACACACACACACCCAGAGTCCCCATGGTTTATCAAAGCTTTTCTACTGCGGTCAATCCATTCTCCAGATGGCATCAATTTAAACAATATTGGGTTCCAGTATTGGGACTGGACTGGAAGCTATTATAGAGCTTGAACAAACAACTTGAGAATGCCAAAGAGCAAAAGAGAAGGTTTTAGTGTAAAAAAAAAAAAAAAAATAATATATATATATATATATATATATATATATATATATATATATATATATATATATATATATAGTATATATAGATTGTGGAACACTGCAACTTCAATTATCTGGTGTAAAAACTAATTAAAACATGTTTGTGCATCTGTGTTAACCCATATAAAAACTAATACTTAAAGTGTAGAAGTGTACTTTTAGTGCAACTGTAAAAAAATCTTATCCCAGTCCTATTGTTACCTGAGCTCTGTCAATGCGATAGAACAGATCAGCAGAAGAAGCTGAAAAAAAAAAAAAAACAGAGAGACAAATTGAAATGATTTTTTGAAGTGTTGACCTTGCTGGATCATCGGTTTAAGCTCTCTGATGAGTATCTACTCCTGCAGCCCGATTCAGTCTTCTGTTTACACAAACATGGCATATTCAGAGATGCGTTTAATTAAGCATGGTAAATTGGGCTTTCACTCATTTAAAATAAATCTGAAATCACTGCCTCAAGAACTACTTTCTAAATCCTGGGTGCGAGAAAGCAGGATCAATCACATGTTACACAGCAGAATTTAATCACATAATTTACTGTACAACCCCCCCCCCCCCAAAAAAAAAAACAAAACATAGAAACATTGCAGTCCATCTATGGTATAGTCTAAGATTAGTCATGTGACTGTGATAGCCGATTTAAAGCTGTTTATTTCAAGCTTTTTAACACATGGCTTGACTTTAGAAACTTAACTTAGCATGGTGGTAAATACTTTGTGAATATGACCCAGAATACTTTGAATGTAGTGCTGAAGTTGCAGCTGACTTACAATCTAGAAAGCACCAGTTGGGAGAGAGTCTCTGGGAGCGTGGTCTGTACTGGAATTCGTTCTCATCCTGACAGGGAGGCAGGAGCACAACATCAGACATGCTCGCAACAGAGAATGGGTTAATGCATAAGCCTATCATTTCAAGAGCCCTTGATTCGAACCTGGTTTAAGTGAGTGGTTTGGTGGTGACAACTTTGTTACCAGTGGGCAGTAGTCTACATCACCAAACTGTCAGCACACACAAGTGTCAGGATGGTACAGTATGGTAAAAACCATGATTAACCATAGTAAAGAATGTAATTACACAGTAAACACATGGGGCCCGATATTCAAAAGATTTGCGCACCGCGCAGAGGGGTATGCACGTCGCTAATGGCTGTTGTGCCGAAATTGTGCCAAGTTGCCATATTCGAAACGTCCTTTTGCGCATCACAATCCATTCTGCGCTGTGCAGAAATAAAATGTATGCATCGCGCAATATGGGGGGAGTGGCCGACAATATGCGTGATCCTGATATATTCGACGGTATGCGGCAAGCACAAAACCAGGTTTGTGATGCGCAGAATAAGGATTGTAAAAGGACTGCGTTAACTCCACGCACACTACCATTCCAGCACTGACTACAAACAGGCAACAATGGGAAATGTGGGTAGCATGCAGCGTGTTCCGAATGAATCTGTCCGTATTCTGGACACCAGTATTCCGAAAACGTGATACTGAATACCCACTTAGTATTAAGATACTATCAGAATATTAGCCCTTCCAGACACCTTATTCAGAAAACCAGTTTTTTTTCTAGACACACAAGTCATTGTTTTATAATCCATAATATTTAAGATGGCTTGTGTGCCCAACAAAGCCTTTGCAAAAACTGTGCACAAATTAGTACTTGTATGACCCCAAACTGGTTGCCGACTATGCAATATCTTCCTATTTTTTTACAAAGTTTCTTAGTAGATCAAAAGTCAATACCAAGAGATGTATACAGTGCCTTGCAAAAGTATTCAGACCCCTGACCAATTCTCTCATATTACTGAATTACAAATGGTACATTGAAATTTTGTTCTGTTCAATATTTTTTCTAAAAACACTTAAACTCAAAATCAATTATTGTAAGGTGACATTGGTTTTATGTTGGGAAATATTTTTAAGAAAAATAAAAAACTGAAATATCTTGCTTGCATAAGTATTCAACCCCCACACATTAATATTTGGTAGAGGCAGTTTTCGCTGCAATAACAGCTTTAAGTCTTTTGGGGTAAGTATGTACCAGCTTTGCACACAGTGTTGGAGTGATTTTGGCCCATTCTTCTTGGCAGATTTGCTCCAGGTTGTTCAGGTTGGTTGGATGATGCTTGTGGACCGCAATTTTCAAATAGTGCCACAGATTCTCAATGGGGTTGAGATTAGGACTTTGACTGGGCCACTGTAGGACATTCATCTTTTTGTTCTTGCGCCACTCCAATGTTGCTTTGGCCTTGTGCTTGGGATCATTGTCCCACTGAAAGGTGAATCTCCTCCCAAGCTTCAGTTTTTTAGCGAACTGAAGCAGATTCTCTTGCAGTATTTTCCTGTATTTTGCTCCATCCATTCTTCCTTCAATTGTAATAAGATGCCCAGTCCCTGCTGATGAGAAGCATCCCCACAGCATGATGCTGCCACCACCATACTTCACTGTAGGGATGGTGTGTCTTGAGGCATGGGCAATGTTAGGTTTGCGCCACACATAGCGCTATGAGTTTTGGGCAAAAAGCTCTATCTTGGTCTCATCTGACCACAAAACCTTTTCCCACATCGCAGCTGGGTCACTCCCATGCTTTCTGGCAAACTCCAGACGTGCTTTCAGATGGTACTTTTTGAGTAACGGCTTCTTTCTTGCCACCCTCCCATACAGGCCAGTGTTATGCAGAGCTCTTGATATGGTTAACTGGTGCACCATTACTCCACTCCCAGCCACTGAACTCTGTAGCTCCTTCAAAGTGATTGTTGGCTTCTCTCACAAGTCTCCTCGTTTGAGCGCTGAGTTTTGAGGGACGGCCTTTTCTTGGCAGTGGCTGGGTGGTGTGATGCAGCTTCCACTTCCTGATTATTGATCCAACTGTGCTCACTGGGATATACAAACACTTGGATATTATTTTGTACCCTTTCCCTAATCTATGCATTTGTATTACTTTATCTCTAACTTCTGCAGAATGCTCTTTGGTCTTCATTTTCCTTCAGATTCACAGCCTTACCAATGATCCTTTAACAATGGCGTTTTTATCCAAAAAATGTGACAGCAACTTTAATGGTTCACAGGTGGAGGCCAATGGTAAGGTAATTGTGTCCTCATTAGGGCAATTTCTTTCATCGGTGCAAACTGGGAGCTTCCACAGCACAGGGGTTGAATACTTATGCAAGCAAGATATTTCAGTTTTTTATTTTTCTTAAAAATATTTCCCAACATAAAACCAGTGTCACCTTACAATAATTGATTCTGAGTTTCAGTGTTTAAAAATAAAATATCAAACAGAACGAAATTTCAATGTACCATTTGTAAATCGGTAATATGAGAGAATTGGTCAGGGGTCTGAATACTTTTGCAAGGCACTGTATATATATATATATATATATATATATATATATATATATATATATATATATATATATATATATATATATATATTTATTATATATATTTATTTATTATCCTTGTAGTCACCTTGTAGTCACATTGAAACCTCTTTTACGAGTGAGATCTAGCCAAGCAGGTAGCAACAAGTCAATCGGACAACAAGAACAAGTACACAATAAAATACAATTAAGAGACAGGCAAATCACGTTTAAAACAATAAATCAAATATACAAAAGTAGTCAACTATTTAAAACAATTACAACTCTCAGTCACGAAATCATGCAGTTTACTCTTAAACTGCAATAAAGATATCTGGGTCTGCAGCTTCAGTTTGGACTGGAACTCATTCCAGGACCATGGGGCATAATAAGCAAAGGATCCTTCACCAGCCTCAGTATGTGCATTTGGGATTTTAAAATGCAAAAAAGAATGAGATCTGAGACTATGGTTACTATTGGAAGCTATAAGGTATTCATTTAAATAAGTTTATTCATATAATTTACATTGAATAGCCTTATATACCAGAATATACCAGTGCTTCAACCTGCATAAAGCCAAAGAAGTCCAGCCTACCAAATCATATAATATACAATGATGAGTATTAAATCTTATGTTTGTAATGTACCTCACTGCTGCATGATACAGCAAGTCCAGTTTACCTAAAGTTGATGGTGATGCATACCTATATACTGCATCACCATAGTCAATTTGCAGCAAAAACATACAAGCAATAAGCCTCTTTTTTGTTTCCATAACATATATAACATGTTCACATCATAGTGATGTTTATAGCGTATTCCCATGCCCAACAGACGAGTGTGGAAACATGCACTCACCTCTGTCCAGCACACTGCCTTCCTTCTGTTTCTTTAAACATGTGATGCAAACGTTTCTAGGTGGACATTCAATATGCACACAGCACAATCAAATTTGAATTGGGTGAAAGCCCTAATTCCTCTGAATATACCAATATCTGCACGATAATTGCGATGTGTTAGTTCCAATAACTGCACACTGCTAGTTCCAATAACTGCACACCGCTAGTTCCAATAACTGCGCACCACTGGCTCAAATAGTGTCAGAGTAACAGTCCACTTTGGAGTTGAGTACAATAGTACAAATGTACAATAGTATGAGGGGATGGGGGGTCCTGCCTGTTATCTTTGCTGTGTGTTGCCACACATCTGTAAATTAATTGTATAAATACATCATACACCCAACTTGTGGCCCATTGCTTTATTTGGCTATTCCATAGGTTGCTGTGCATTACTGGTGAGGGGTGGGCAGCTACAGTTAACATTTTTCTAAAATCAGACTGGTGATACGATCAACCAATCAAAGACCTGTATTTTCTCTGCAGCAGTCCAATCATAAGTTAGCTGAGGTGGGCCAAACAGTTCTGTTAACTGTAATTTCTGGCCGTTTTTAGTGCAGCTGTCCAGTCTGCTGAATGTCGGTGATGCTAATTGTACAGAGACTGTTCATTTATTGAGAAATCATAGTAGGCTACAATTAACATTTTAGGAGTGTATTTAGAATTAATTATTATTCTTACAAAAAAATGGCATAATGAAAAAAATCCATTCCAGTGACAATCAAAACCTTACAAACTGGGCTTAATCATGATGTTCAACTAATGGTGACTGTCCATCATTCTGCATTCTCGCTTGGCTGTTGTGTGCAGTTGATATATTGGTAGTGAATGGGCAGACGGTTTTGTAAGGCACAAATAGAGTTGTGAATTGCTCAAAAAAACATTCCAATGTCTCGCAACTGCTTTGTGTCGTTTTGGAATCTCTCTCATTTTGTGCCAAAGCACAATTTTTTTGCGAAAGCTTATTGTGCAAAGCTCGAAGATCGGGCCCATGGTGTAACATGCTACACTGCTAATTTTCTGTGGTACATTTTTTAGGGTAATCTGGTACTGTAAATACAAAGTCTCAACAGTCATCTTTAGTTTTACAATTTAATAATTCAACAATTTGTTTAATTCATGAAAATGCAATGCTAGCAGTACTTTAACACTCATTTCAGTACTGTTTACTAGTTCACTACACACTGTACAAACAAAGAAGTGAATACCTGGTAATGTACTCTGTGAGTGCTGGAAAAACCTGGGTGAATATCCTAAAAGACATAGAGAGAGCGAGAGAAATAACTGATAGAAGCAGTGCATTGACCTGTTTTTTGAATGGAGAATTGTTTAACATGACAATTGATGGATGCCCCATCACCACTACCAGACTTACCTCCTGCAGCCGGTCGATGTACAGCCGACAGGTCTCCAGATCACAGTCTCTACGAACAACAATGATCCCAACTGGAATGGCTGAGGGAAAAGAAATACAGGATTATAAGTTTACTGCCATGTATAGCACAGCAAATGCATGGCAAAGTATAGTTAAAAACTATGATAAACCTTGGTAAAGAATGACAATTACATGTTAAATACATAAAGCTGATTGAAATGGCTGAGAAAAAAAAAAACACATGTCAGTTTACTGCGGTATACCTTGGTAAAAGCACTGCAAATTATAGTAGAGTAAAAGCATTGTAAAATCAAGGTAAAGTGCAGTCTAGCATGCAGCTAACTGGAATAACAGAAGTGTCATTAAATTAACCACCCAGCTGCTTATCCCGCGATTTCCACGTGGAGCACACGTGCAACCCAGGTTACTTTGTGCTTTGTGAGATGATCCCCCCTGCAGAGTTCAGTGCCAATATAGCAGGGGATAAAACAAGGGCTGTCTGTTTACCTCGCACCCTCAGCTTGGATGGTGAAAACTTAAACTCAGAGGAACTTAGAGCTTTGCCGGTCACTAAGGGCTATCCGAAAGCTGGCCGCAGTCATTTTGATCAATTTAAAATAAACGCTGCGGCGCCAAATTGAAGTAATACGGTAATTATTTTATTTAAAAGAAAGAATCTTGCAAACAGTCCTGTCTACTGGTGCAGTTTATTTTTTTGCTGCCGTGTGCTCTTCAAGGACGTCATGTCACGGTATTTTCTTTTTTATATTTTGTTTTTGGTGTTATGTGCTGTTTTAAAACATAAATAAATTGTTTAATATAAATGGCATGGATATCAAACTACTTGCGTTCCCTGGTTTATTTAGACGTTGACCAACATGTGGAATCGCATGATTGGTAGATGTCCAGTTATTTTGCTTTTCTTTTTGAAAAGTCGCTACACACTCTTAAAAAACTAAAAAGTAAGAAACAGAAGAAGAAGAAAAATGTTACCTTAGTTTGATGTATAAGAGGTATTAGGTTTTTTTTTTTTCACATTTGATGTAAGAACATTTCAGACTTTTGGTACTGGTACAGATGGTAATTCTGCGTGATTTAGTTTTGCCGCTGCAACATGGTGAAACCAGCAAAACTCTTGGAGCTGTATAGAGACTCACGGTAGTTTCGTTTTTCTAACTTGTACAAGAAACTACCGTTCCTCTCAATGTATGGCCTAAATGTCTGTCCCTGTCTGTCTTTCTCTCTGTAGTAGTGCTTGTAAGGATAACCAAGAACACTTCAGTCTTTGAGCACTTTCCTTGGCACATGTGTCTCAGCATCTTTGTTCTGGTTACAACCCAGCTGATAAGGGAATGAGCATTTCAATGTAAGTGGAGCGACCAAAAAAAAGTTAGAAGCAATAATTGTGTGAATGTTGGGCCCCAGCACCTTTCCAACTGTGCCTATTTGCTTGATGCTTCACAAGGTTGTCCCAGTTGCTTCTCCTAACTTGGGCTTTTGTTTGATATCACCACTTTAAATGGCTGTTGCATTTTTTTTGCTTTTTTTTATATTGACATAATATTTTTTGTTATAGCCATAACAAAACCATAGTCATTTTCAAACAAAATCTATGTTAAAGCTTTGAAATTCAGTCGATGAGGTCGTTAATGAACGCATTTCTCGTTAAAAAGCTTAATTGTCGCAGGTCACCTACATCACTTCCTGTCTCAACGACTAAATAAGGGGAACTCGTTAATCAAAATGCATGTTAATGATATCAAGAAAAATCAATGAAAGCATAATTCGCTGTTATGGAAACTACCAGCGTACAGGGAGGCAGCTCTCCCACCAGCAAGCAGCAGCCAAATGGAAATTAAATAAAAAAAATAATGGGAATATCTATTTTGTGTACAATTTGTAAACTTAATTTAAAATTGTGCATTTTGTCATGCAGAATGTACATTTATTTAGATAACTTCACATATACAATGCTGATTTACAATTATCTGGCGTGTGGGTAAAAATCGGACGGCACAGATTAAAAAAAAAAAAAAACTTTAAAATGTTTTTTTCGATGGGACGGGTGGGCAAGCCACCTATATTGGTTGGAATTTATTTTATTTTATTATGTTGACATCTACTTTTGTACGTATTTTAGTATGTATGAGTGTAGGCTATAAATAAATATGTTTGACGTGTCATTTTGTGTTTGTAGTTGTTAGTTATTATACATGTATACCATGTATGTAACACTTCATTATACATTTATTAAGCTTTTAAAATTACGATAGAACTCCAACCCAATACACAAATTGTTCAGTGAATTCCTCTAATCATGCATTTTCTCTGGTACTGTTGGCTCACCTCCATGATAAATAAAATCAACATGATTAGAAGTAGCCACCGAACACTTACAGTATTATAAGATGTTATAACATGTGCATACTGACATGTGAAGGTGAGAGTGCGCATTGTACATAAAGTGTGGGGGGAGTCTGACAACATTACAAATACGTTTAGGGAGAATCCATGTCAATGATCTCGATCACATTAGGTATTCCATTCATGTCCGTGGCGATATCTTTTGAAAGCAAGTTCCATATTGCACTTTTAGATTAAACGTTTATATAATACTTAACAACTGCTGTTAGGACCATGCTGTATGAACTGTTTATTATTAGCGCTATAACTAAACTATACCAAATCACGTTTTTATTTATAACAAAGGGAAAACATGTTTTTGCTGACTTTATAAGCATTTGGGTGACACAGTACAGGTTACCTTCATTGTAAATAAAAAATGTGATTTGGTGTAATTTAATAACTTAATAATAAATGAAGCATAATTATAGCAGCACTTTTTAAGTATTCTGTAAATATTTCGTCTAATAGTTAAAAAGTACAATGTGGGGCTGTCAGGTCTTGTTTTCAAAAAATATTATCACGGACATTATATACAAACCAATGGAATACTGTGTGTATGTATGTAGGTAGGTAGGTAGGTAGGTAGGTAGGTAGGTGTGTGTGTGTGTGTGTGTGTGTGTGTGTGTGTGTGTGTGTGTGTGTGTGTGTGTTTAAGACATATGTTTCCAGTCATACGTGGTTTTCACGATAACGTCCACGTTGTAGCCTAAATTGTAGATATCTATTACTGCCATAGCCTTATCTTTTCACCTCATTGCCACTGTACTTTATGCATCCCTTCCTGCGATGTCATTGGGCTGTGTGTTCCAGGCTTAAGGTTACAAATTGTTAAAACAAGTGAACAGATCTCATTCATAACCACAAGTATAGAAAAGTCTAAAATATTTCCATAACTACAAATACTGAATTATCTATGTAGTCTGTATCGTCGGAGTCACAGCTGCGGTCTGTTAAATTTGTGTTTCAAGGTTGTAGTCTTTCTAATTAAAACTCTCCTTTTCCAAGTGCAAATCCCCAGCCTTCCCTTACCTGAGCTATTTTAGGTGCACCCCCGTTAATTCATGAATTCAATCGATCTACAGACTGACCATGTTGACAGTTGTACATGTACTGTTCCTGTTAAAGTGCCCTTTCCGTTATCAAAATAACAAGGAACTACTGCATCCCCCCACTGAGTATGAATCACTACGGTATGCCTGTAGAGATATAGTGGATTCATTCAATTGGGATGAAACTCGGAATTTAACATGAACAGCTGCTGCAGTTCTATTGGGTTGACCACTGTGTTCACAAGAGCATTGTCGGCTGTAATTACAAAGAGATGCTCTAATGAGCTGGTCTGTTTACGACTGGTAATAGGACTGGTAATAGGACTACAGCCACATAACGTGTAACGTTTGGATAAATCATGTTGAAATCAAACTCATTTGATCCTCGTTAACCCAAGTCACTTCTTCACACCGAGCATAAAGTAGGGTGAGAGGGTAGATGTGGAAGAGAAGTGTAAATACAGTAAGTTACCTTAGAAATTGCAAAGGCAATGACGTTAGTTGATTTCCTCTTAGGAAATGTGCTTTTGTTAAAAAAAAAAAAAAAAAAAAAAAAAAAAAAAAAAAAAAAAAAAGCATTTGTTTACAAAGTGAAGTAGTAAAACACTAGGAACATTCACAAAACAAATGCATTGTGCCCTATGTAATGAGATTGCATTAGTAACTTTAACCTCCTCGCACACTCACAGACTTCTCGCAGTCTCTCCTTGTCAAACTGAAGGGCCTCGTAATCCTGCAAGCTTATTCTGTTCACTCGAACCCGCAACCGGTCTGGAACAGAGTGAGGGCTAAAAAAAAAGAAAACAAATACAGCACGAAAAAAGTTAAATTTAAAAGAAAACCATACTCCAAACAAATACCATTCAACCAAATCAAAAGGAACTCTCTATACTGAAGCACCATGCCCTGGCAGAATGTTACCATGGTGGTAATATTTTTATTTTTTATACATATCAATGGTATCTCAATATGAATCAATACACATCGTTAATTTACTGCAATTCCTTGATACCATTCCAGTACCAGTGTGCTACTGTATCAGCTGGGTCTCCTATGGGTTTCTTCAGGGTAATTCGCTGGTATTATAGTGGTATGCCAATAGTACGGTGTTCAACAAACCTTACAGTAAGGGAAGTCTCTTAGATGGCCATCACTGGAATTACCACTGGTAACCAAATAATCTTCCCACTGTATTGACATACAGTACCTAAATAAAACTCATAAAATTAAATGACAAATGTTTTGATTAAAAGTATTTCCCAATGAACAGATCTGAAAAAGCCTTCTAGGGAAACGTGCCACTGAATTGTATAAGTTTCTTTTAGTATTATTATATATACAATCATTGATACAATTTATTGATAAAACTGGAATGCACATGTTACTCTGTTTTGAACAAGCTATATCAGCATCATATGCACCTCCAATAAAGGGTATACTAGTAAACACCATACAGTTGTTAGCATTATTAAAAAAGCATGTAGAATAGCATCTTGTAACAAATACCCATGTGTAGTTTCAGGAAAACTTGTTCAATCTGGTGTCAGAACTTGAGTTAGTTGAGTTAACATAACCAGGGGTGGAAAAAGTATTCAAACGAGTTACTTGACTAAAAGTACTGTTACTTGGGGAAAAAAAGTAACTAAGTAAAAGTCAAAGCATCCTTCTAGAAAAAGTACAAAAGTATCTTATCTTAAAAGTACTCAAGTATCAGAAGTAAAAAGTAGTCGTCCTTAAATTCTATCCATGGAAATCCGCCTGAAAAAAACAAACAAAAAAAACCCTGTCCTGCACACCCCTAGTATGTATTCGCTTCTGATATTATTGACCTTTTCCTGCTTGATGGAAGAAAATCTCAATTTTTATTGTACACACACAATGCAGCCTGTCCTTACTGTATCTGTTTAAATTTAGAATAGCAAATAAATATACATAGTTGATTAACTAGTGTTAATCAACGGCTATAGCAACTACTCTATGGTTATTCACAAGTTGTAAAGCAAATGGATGCAGACTGACATTTAATAACTTTATTTCAAAGGATCACCAGATACACAGACATGATACCTGTTTTCTGACAGCACTTTGAATAAACGTCATGAACACATCAGCAACATTACCAATAACATTTAAACAAAAGTAGCCCAACACACTGATATTTAACTATTTGTACAAATATGCACTCAAATCCTATTTAAAAAAAAGTTACCGATAACAAACACTTTAGAAAACTGGGTACAATCAGCTGCATGCAACTAGAATATTTTAATTAAATAAGGTTTGTATTAAATTGTTATTTACGTTCCAACTGGAAGTAGCCTACAGGGTTCCCCTACTTGGATTAAACCAAAGAGCCTGAACAGACCACAAATGTTTTTTGAGAAACCGCATTCCTCATGGAATACTGACAAACTTTTAGCAACAAAAACTAGTTCTACATAAAATCAGGATAAAACTATTAGAAAAACTGTAATTTTTTAATTTTGTTTAACGTATCCATATTCTAATAGCATATGAGCCCTCAGGAGCATTCTTGCCTTCGGCTCGGGCATGTAACTGCACAAAGTGGGCATTACCACATGATTAAGCCCGCTCCTTCGGGCTCAAATGCTTAATTTAAATCTCAAATTAGGAATTTAAATTTTAGTCACGACCTTTATCCATAAATAAAACACAATTCATGAAACAATTCTAGGATCAAATGTTAAAAATGTGAAATCCTGTTTTGAAACTGCTTGTAGATTTCTATTATTCTTCAAAACTACTAATGCATACTCCACAGCTAAATGTTGAGTTTGCTGACTGGTTATTTTAAAAATCAAAAAACGATCTCTGGTTGGGCAACAGCATTCTGTGTCATCATCAAAGCAAGTAGACACAGCGCATGCGGCTCTGTTTTACCCAATCAAAATCCTGGCCAGCACAAGAGTCATTGTGCTGAAAGAACGAGTAACGAGATGCTTCTGGGAAATGTAGTGGAGTAAAAAGTACAATATTTTGTAAACAAACGTACTTAAGTAAAAGTACAAGTATCCCAAAAATAAAGTACTTAAGTAAAGTGCAGATCCTGAAAACAAAGACTTACTGTAAGTAGTGTAACAAAGTATTTCTGCTTCGTTACTTTCCACTCCTGAACATAACCTCAATTGACATCTCACAAATATTTTAATTATTTTCATCCCATTTAGGTGAGTGATTCTGAAGAAACCTCTGTAACTTTAGTTTCCCTCTGGAGAGTTGTTTTGGAAATATATCCATATTCCAAACTGAAGTATGATATACAAGCAAATAACCAAAAACCTTTCAAGGACAGACAGATGACGTGCCGATGGACAGAGGGATGGGAGAGAGTGCTGTAGGGATGAAGGGAGTCAGATACTTACACAGTAAAGGAGTCTGGGGGAGCGGAAACACGGCGCAGGTCGGCCGTGCAGACTTTCTGAATACTGCGGCCCCACAGCAATACATCGACAGCATGAACAAGAGCAAAAGGGGGGAAGGAGAAGGAGGGAGAAAGAAGGAGGCATAGAGAGAGAAACACACACACACTCATAGCATTTCAACAGACAAGAAAACAACACACAAACAAGAAGAAAATAATCCTGAACAAAGCATCTAAATCTACCAAGCAGCATAAACAACAAGCAGAGAAGCAGTACAGCTAGTATAGGCATGTTTCAGTTCAATATAACAACAAGCCCATGAAGATCTGCTCAAGTGTAGTGAACAGTAGCAAGCTTCTGTCAACCCTAGGACAGTTTTTCAATGTGTTCGACTTGCTAGGATTAGGTTCTCTGTGCTAGAATTTGCTAGCTGTTAAAACCCAATTTTGGCGGGATATATATATATATATATATATATATATATATATATATATATATATATATATATATATATATATATATATGATAAAGTGATATCAGAAATGAATACATTTGTTTATTGGCTATAAGATAATCTGGACTTTGTTCTCCATACTATCTTTTAGTCCTGAGTATGTTACAAACTTCAATTAGCATCTCTACACTATTCACAACCTACAGTATTATTGCTTAGTTCAACTTTTACATTTCTAACACATTTTTTGTTCACTATAAAAGGCATTCCACTAAACACAATCTGTCCCATCCTGCTTTACTGATATTGAGGTAACTGAATTTTAGGCTATGTGTCTAACATTGGTTCTACAGGATACAATTTATGTGAAGTTGTAGAACCAAGACAAGGCTGTATTGTTCATATGCATTCACCAAAAATAATCTTCACACTTTTTCTGTATTGGGTATGAAGTCAACTATCAATTAAGATGATTATTTTAACCTTACCAGAACTTCACACGAAAAACATGGATTAAAACAGGTACAGGTGTGAACCTCCACTTGTGTTTCTGCTCTTTGCTGTACCCGACACTGAGCCCACAATGCCCCCCCCTCCCATCCCCCGGTCACTGTCACTCACTCATTGAGCAGGGGTACGGAGGTACGCCTCTTGCTCTTCTGCACCATGTTGGCCTGGTTCCTGAGAGAGATGCGCAGAGTGGAGGGGGCCAGTCTGCAGGGCTCCCCATCTACCTGCACTGGGACAGTCTTGAAAGTGGTCAGAGTCACCTCCCTGCACTGGTGCAGTCGCTCGCCGTGACCTCCGACCTGGAGTGCCGCCTGGCAAAGGACGAATGGTAACCCTGGTCAAACGGTGTTTCAATGATGCCAACATTATGCACACCATTAGGTTATGATGAACCTATGTGTGGCAACTACATTTATAACAAGAATACTACCGAAAGCATGTACCAGCACTCATAACATTTTATTTCCCATAGAGTTATGAAATGTTTCACATCATTGGTGAATTAAATATGGATTTGAATTAATTAAATAAAGCCAACTTTTGATATCTTATGTGTTTAAAATGAAGCTGACATTTAATTTCCACCTGGTAATGCATGAGTTGTACTACAAATGGATGTAGACTGTAAGAAGAGTCCACTAATAAAGATATAATAACAACAATGCATTGTGGTCACGGTCCAGCCCCTTCATTCTAGAAAGCATTAACCAACTGGCAGAAACTTCTGCACATTGCTTGGTTCAATTTCTGTTGAACAGACTGCAGAAACAATTTACATTACTAAACTACACGTTACATTGCCAGCATTTCCACCATTGTTTCTTTTTAAATGTTATGACTAATATTCATTATATTCCTGAAATCTAACACATCCAGCATTGTCAGTACTCACCAGAGAGGCCATGGTGAACCCGATGACCTCTATACAGCCGTCGTCATGGCGCTGTGGCTCAAAATCCCGGTGATCACCAGTGTTGCCCCAGGGCATGGTGCCAGCACAGTACCTGGAACCAGAACTTGGTGATGCAAGGTAACCAAATACACATGGACAGAATCACTTTATACAAGGGGCTGCCTAAACTTTTTCCATCACAGTTGGGCACCCCTTAAACTCATTTACTGTGGGGCCACAAAATAGGTAGCCCATAGCAAGCATTTTTGTGAACAAAAACAAACCTTTCTTATGTCACAACAAAATGCATTCAATCAATGCAGACTATTGTAGTATAAATAGACACATCAGCTTTATACACCATAGTTGGTTTAAGGCAAACTAATGATCCTCTTGCAATACATGCTGAGGGTTAAAAAAAGGAGAAACAGATATGCCAATATCCACATAAATAAAACCGGTTTTATCAGTAAGAAAACAAAAATATATAAAGCCTGAACATCCTGTTTTCACAAGTGTGTTTTGAAAGTAATCTCTTATTTCAAATACGGACGAGCAGTTTGCAACACATAGCCTTCCAAAGTACAACCAATCAGATGCCACTACTAAAACAATTCATTGACAGTGTAATATGATTTTGTAACAAATATCCAAGGCAAGTTTAATAAATCTATATAATGAAATGTATTGCATAATTAAAGTGAATAGTTATAGGTGAAGAAATGTAACAAAACAGAGATTGCCATTGTTTTGTTTAATATTCCCATTACTTCGAAGAATTCCTTTAGGCTTGTATATGTAATTTTAGCATGAAAATGATTGTAAGCATCTAAGAAATTGTAAACAAAATATCCCCATCAAACATGGCTGAGCATGTTTCTTACTCGGACGTAATGTTTTCCTGACCCCCAAGCACAGCCACGGAGGTCACACGCAAACTGACCCCTTAGCGATCAGGTGAGCGTGCACAAAACTCAGGTACCATAGGGATTATTGACAGACACACAGGCCTTCTGCAGTGCCTCTGTCTAAATTTAAATACTAAATCTGTACACAGTCAGCACTCACATATCCGACCCTATAAAATGTTGGCTTCAGTGACGGTTAAAGGAGTGTGACTCATATCTGATTATTTCATCTGATTTGACGTGTATGTAGGTGAGCATGTTGTAACCTGCCCTCTACCACCCAAACAACCCCCTGCCCTGCCCTGCACTCTCACACTCACACACACAAACACACACACATTTCGTACGGAAAGAAAAAATATGACTTGGGTTTGAGGAAACTGTACACGGAGACACGGTTGATTCTTTCATTGAAATTTGTTAGCGCACAAGTTGGGGGAATAACACAACAGTAAAAGACAAAAACTTGTTTGTGTTTTTCAGGGAACACAAAAAAAGATACAATGTCAAAAATACATAGCTGTACTGTAGTTGATTTTGTTGGTACAGTACTATATTTTCAACAGAAGTAGTATTTTGATTCAGAACGATATGACATCACTTGCCAAAAGAGACGACTGGTCATGTGAACTGTTATACAGTACATACTTTTAAATACAGTACGTATTGTTGCAGTATGTAAAATTCCCCATTACCGTCCCAACAGCAAAATTAAATCAAAATATTACCCATGCACAGAACTGCTTAAAACGTAAAAGGAAATGCAATTTAGCAAAAGATTTAAAACTAACAACACCAGTTTAAAAAAAAATGCATCAAAGTATCTAAAACTGTTTAATGATTAACTTTTACATTACCGTGCCTTATCCTATTCGCTTTGTTTTTAGAGGAAGCGCTGTGTAACTGCAGTGCACAATAAAGACAGACTGATTTGTCATGCCAAAAGAAAAAAGTGGCCTGTGACAGTCAGACAAGTCAATTGTAACACTGAAGAGATGGGCTTTATATCACAAAACTGGTGATGGAGTCGGGAATCGCGTGTGATGGGCAAGTGCATTAATTTGTTACAAATATATAATGAGGATTGATTTTATTCTTAATACAAGGGCGGCCAAACGTGGGTTGGTCCTGATCTGTCACACCCTCGTAACAGACACAAACACAAGTCCACAGTGCATGTTCTAGTGCTCATAGTGCAAATACTGTTTATTGTACAAACAAGGTGAAGTGTTGTCCGGGTTTAGTGCTGGCCTCTGGTGACAGCTCTGGATCGTGTTAGCTGTCCAAATAACAAACAAGTAAACTTTAGATACGACAAACAAAACACTCACGGTTCACAACACAGGTCTCCTTTTGGTTTCGCTTTAACCATTTACAAAGGAACAGATCACATCGCTCCGTCCCCTTATCTACCATCTCTCATGACTCCTTGGTTAACGAGTGCAACAGCTCCTCCAATCCGCGGCTGTCACATCGTTTCCCATCTGGCTCAATGATTGAGTGTACCAGAGCTTTTTTTTTTTAGCTCAATTGAATGCATTAGGGATTTGACGGTATAAAATTTGCAAGGTATGATGAACGTTAAAAAAAATACCACGGTAACCGTAATATCACGGTATACAGTACATCATGCACGTTATCAAATATAGGCTCAAAAGAAGAAAGACTAATGTAAATCACTTAAATTACCGTAATTCACAAAAATAAAACCAACAAAACACACTTCCTTTCATGGAATGATTTAAACATTTGGTAGTTTTACTAGAGCTACCAGCCACTTCACAAAGGAGAGACACCGTATCAATGCCCTGACAGCTGGGAAAGCAACCAGCCACTTAACACAGGAGAGGCACCGTATCACTGTCCAGATAGCTGGGACAGCTACCAGCCACTTCACTAAAGAGAAACACCATATCAATGCCCTGACAGCTGGGAAAGCAACCAGCCACTTAACACAGGAGAGGTACCGTATCACTGTCCAGCAGCTGGGAGAGCTACCAGCCACTTCACACAGGATCGACACATCATGACACTGTCCTAACTCAGGAGAGAGCTGACAGCTGGGAGAGCTACCAGCCACTTCACACAGGAGAGACACCATATCACTGTTCTGACAGCTGGGAGAGCTACCAGCCAGTTAACACAGGAGAGACATTGTATCATTGCCTGACTGAGGAGAGAGCTACCAGCCACATCACACAGGAGATACACAGTATCATTGCCCTGACAGCGGAGAGAGCTACCAGCGACTTCACACAGGAGAGACCCCAGCAACTTCACAGGACAGAAACCAGCAACTTTAACTTTACGGAAAGTTCCTTTACGACTCATAATATTCTATTCATTTGCCGTCCAGCCCTTGTTAATCTGGTATTAAGGTAGACTTATGCAAATACAAATAAACAGATATAGTTCCTATATTTTTCTATTAATAAATTAACTTATTTTTCTATACACTAAACAAAACGATTTTTCATATGTGTTGTATGCTAGAGACTAAGTACACTATAAAATGGCATCATCTTACAATTACAACACAGGTAAGATGCTTAACATTAACATGTATTCAAGAGTTCCGTCAGGTCTCACCATCATATTAATTATTTGCACATCCCTACCAATTAAAATATAAAATACATGAATATAATATACAGAGTTAGTATTAAAATAATGACTATATTAGAAACGGACGCTGTAGAAGACCTTTATGTGACCTTTATGTGACCTAAGCTTTAGTACCTGAGTTTTGTCAAAGATATTATGACCACCGCGGCTCTGCTTGGGGTCAGGAAAACATTGAGCAGCCAGGTGGGGATATTTCATTTACAATTTCTTAAAATTCTTAAAATAATTCATGCCAAAATTACAGATACAAGCCTAAAGAAATTATTCTATGTAATGGAAATATTAAACAAAATGGAGGTAAGCTTTGTTTTTATTAAACTTCCCCACCTATAAATATTCACTTTAAGTCATAATTAGTTTTTTTAAGGTGGTTGTTACAGCTCACTAGGAAAGTAATCACTGTACTGTATTTCAACAGCACTGTCATTCTTGCAGTAAAGCTCAGCGAAGCAGCTTACCTGGGAATGTTTAAAAAGACGATGCACTGGAATTTTAACTCCTGGATCTTGGAGGTAAGGTCGGTGCCATCACACTTGGGAAGGAATACAAAGAAAGACTGTGGGAGTCGTTTGATCTTCAGTGTAGGATTCCTGGGCCATATCAAGTTTAGGTTTAACAAGTATAATGCAAAAATGTTTTTTAATGGTTGGAATAAAGACTTATTTGAGCAAATTGAAGGTATACATTTAGCATAAAACAACTAAGTTGCACATAGTTTTTAGTAATAAAACTGTGAATCCAATGCATGTTCATGTATTTGCTACCCGGACTCCAACATAAAAATTCACAAAGCCATTCACTCCAAATTGTCATTTTCAGCACCAAAGATTGATTTTTTACAAAACTAGGAATAAAACAAGTTATAAATACCTTAGGAGCCCTTGTTTATTTAAATATGAACATCCTCCAAAGCCATTCATTCAAAATACTAAAATACTAAAAATTTAAAAAAAGGTTTTACTTTTGGTCAGTTTATATTTTACTCAGGTTTTTGTCCAGAATGGCTAGTAACAATTAAAAAGAACACTTTGATTCTGTCATGAAGCAAATTGTGTGCTGGTAACAGACAACCCTCTGCCCATTCTTGTCCAAAAAACTACAAAACATCGGTTTTGAGTGAAATCCTAACATTGCTGTGTATTGAAAACCAAAAAACAAAGGGTATATAGAACAGATATATTAAATCTTTTTGTACCAAGTCACCTTTACTGTACAAATATTGATATTTAAGACAGGCCCCAGGGTTAAAAAAATGTCAGATAGTGGGCAATAATGGTTTCTACAGTAAGGTGAAAACTGCGGTAAATAGATGCTTTATTAAAATATTTATTAAACATGTATTAAAATTATTAATCCAGAGAAATCTGCAATGCTGTTGCTAGTCCACCATTTTGTTTATTGAAAATATTGACCGCTCTTGTATGACCATTTTTTTGGAGACAGCACCACATGTTTTTGTTCATGTGGCCTTGCATTAACCAATTAGGATGCAAGTTTCAATCCAAGGGTTTGATAAAATGTATTTAAAATTCTTGATATAAAACCTTATGATAATAACTGGATCTCATACACATGCTTTACTAATACATGTATACTAGCACTCACCACAACTCTGACGTGTTTTGCTAAATCTCTGGAACTCCGCTGCAAAAAGTCGGAAAAAGCTGCCTGTAAAAAAAAGGTCAGATGAGCAATTCTTAGTTGGAAGTATAACTAGATGTCCGATTACAGAAAAAAGGCACAGTTCATGATATTTGCAGCTCAATTCCAAATGTTAACTTTTTTTTCTCACAAAACAGAATTTTTAAATCAGTGTTCAGTTATTTTAGTTTTTGGTCTAGTTTAGAGTCACTGTTTAAAATGTGGACCCTTATGCAGTGATCGTGTCCAACTGTCTTTCTGTCTGTCTGTCTGTCTGTCTGTCTGTCTGTCACACTCTACATGGTGAACCTGCAAACTGACTTGACTTCCTTAAATATTCTCCAAACTTAAGAATCATCCCTCCATAAAAACCTTTTGGGTTGCACTTGGGTATATTGCGATAAACTGTTGATTTTAGCAAATTTGTGTAGTGCACTTCTTAAAAAAAAAATTTGAACCTATATATATGAATCTCTCTCCATGTGTGTATGACTTTATTTTAGTTCATATTTTTAAAACACATACGTAAAACAGCCTTACCCCTGCATAAAACATTTTGTTCCGAAAACGACTGTTGAACTTCTCTGGATTAGCTTCTGCAAACAGACACACACAGGACAAGTTACTCACAATTTATGTTTTTTCAGCAGTTGATAGAAAAATTTACAAAGCCATAATCATGGACAAAGACTTGAAAGATTTAGCAGTAGCAAGTTCATGCCTCAATTTATCACCCAGTGACAGTTAGATTCAGAATCATTTTTGGTAAGGATAGGCATGATTCTCACCTCTGGATTCATGGAATTCAAGTGTAACATGGGCATCAAACCCCAGGCTAAAGTAGTTATTAAAGACACTCAGAGGAAGCTGAAAAGATATATAGGAAAGGTAATATTTTGTAAAGTATTCAATCGTTCATATGGCAGAAACTTTGGTAACACTTTAGTTTAGGGATCAGATATAAGTGATTATAAACAATCTATAAACATGTTATTAATTATGCTATTAACAATTAGAGAATATGAATAAAAATAATAAGAGGATTATTACACACGTTTGTCACTTTTTTGCACTATTGTTTATAATCACTTACCAGTTGTATTGGGCTGTTTTGTTTTAGCAGTACAATTATTATACACTTTTGCCATTGTTTTGATTTTGCTATTGTTTATAACCACTTATAACGGTTCCCTAAACTAAAGTGTTACAGAAGCTTTATTTAGAAATTGTAAATTCCAATTCATACCATTAACATTTGTCATTTAGCTATTATTACTCCATGAGATGTAAGTTACACAGCTATATGCAGTAGAAAATACACTCCCGCATTTATAAACTTTCTTTGAGATTTGTATTGATTCCTTAGATAAACTACTCAATTGCAAATTATATTGTTTAAGTTTGGCCTTATATAAAAAAGTTAAATAACAGACAACATTTGACCTGGGGTGTAGTGCTGACCTTCTGTGCCCCATCCTCCTGGTCACCTTGATCCCTCGTCACCTCCAGGTTCCAGCGGTCCAGCTGCACAATGTTCCCGTCCTCCACGTGACACAGGATCTTGGAGACAGACTCGTCAGTGTAGCCCTGAAACCCAGTGAGAACAAGGGGTTCAAAACTGAGAACAACTATTACTCCAAATCAGCAAGCTGCACAGCACAGCAGCAGGTGTCAGTGGGTTTAGACACATGATCTTTGTTCATTTACAGTACATAGGTGAGCACCTAAGTACTGTACCCTGAAGCACATTAGGAGGCTCTGTCCGTTATCTGTGGCCCACCCTTTAATTGTGCCAGTGTCCACACTCACCCCTCCCCAGTTAAGAGTGCGTGCCAGGTCATTCCCAGTTCCAAGAGGTAGCACTGCCACAGGCGGTGGCGGGTTCAACTGTAATTCATCCAGAGCAGACAGAATCCACCCCACCTGTAAAACAAATATGCAGTCAATTCCAAATTGATTCTCTGCAAAAACATCTGATCAGGAAACTATATTTTTCACACAAGGGCCAACATTTTCATCTTAGCACTCTGGGCTACACTGATATTAAGAAGAAAATACTTACTTAAAAATAAATAAATAAATAATTATTAGAAGAATCCTATAAACTAGAGGAATATTACTGAACCCCCTCAACTTCACAGACAGCTTGTGTGCAACTGAAGTCCCCATACAGATTTCACATTGTTTACAGTCTTGGTTCTATAAACATTTATTCTCACTTACAAAAAGACCATTTCACTGGCTATCATTGATTTTCTCAAATCTCTTAAATAGCTAAAATCAAGACTATTTTCAAGGAACATTTCTGTATCTTAATGTAATCTCTTATTTTCAATGTAGACAATTGTACACATGGCAACACAAAAAACAAAGCACTATTGTACACCAATGGCAGCCCATCAGAAGTCAGGGCTAATACAAATAGATCCTTAGTTACTAACCGTTCCATCACCTCCGCACGCCAATATACGCAAGTTTGGCACTTTCCTATAGAGCTCCAGCCTGCAACAGACACAGAGACAGAGAGGCATTCACTCCAATTAAAGACATACAATAAACGCACTGTGTGCTTCTAGAAGCCTGATAAGACAAGAGTTCATTCAGGTTCAAAAGAACCCTTGACCTACTCTACTCAACTACTTAGTGCAAGTTTTTGGAGAAATACGAATTAGACTGTATTTTGCTGGTGATTGTGCTGTAGAGAAATTAGACTGAATTTAGCTAGTGACTGTGCAGTATTAGACTGAATTTAGCTAGTGACTGTGCAGTATTAGACTGAATTTAGCTAGTGACTGTGCTGTATTAGTGACTGTGCTGTATTAGACTGGGTTTAGCGAGTGACTGTGCTGTATTAGTGACTGTGCTGTATTAGACTGGGTTTAGCTAGTGACTGTGCTGTATTAGTGACTGTGCTGTATTAGACTGGGTTTAGCTAGTGACTGTGCTGTATTAGTGACTGTGCTGTATTAGACTGGGTTTAGCTAGTGACTGTGCTGTATTAGTGACTGTGCTGTATTAGACTGGGTTTAGCTGACTGTGCTGTATTAGTGACTGTGCTGTATTAGACTGAATTTAGCTAGTGACTGTGCTGTATTAGTGACTGTGCTGTATTAGACTGGGTTTAGCGAGTGACTGTGCTGTATTAGTGACTGTGCTGTATTAGACTGGGTTTAGCTAGTGACTGTGCTGTATTAGTGACTGTGCTGTATTAGACTGGGTTTAGCGAGTGACTGTGCTGTAGGGAAATTGGCATCAACCAATACTACCGAAATTCCCTTTGTATAGTAAAGTAAGAAAAAAGTTTATAGTAAATTTATAAGAAATAAACAACAACTGAGATGATGAGTTTTCAATGTTGGAATTAATATGAAATGAGGTAGACCCTAAATAAAAAGTTCTAATAAATTACTGTACTATACACTATGTTTGTATTACTTCTATTCAAAGGCATTTAAATAGTTCATTTTAACAGGGCACAGTAATACCGAGCTGTATAGCAGACTACATCCAACTTAATTACCACTTACATTGTTTGTGGCACTGGTACTAACATGTAGCTACAGACGAGAACTCCTGCTGATAAATAATTAACAATTTGGTTCCCCACTGTTCCATCAACCTCAGTCAGTCAGTGTAACTGAAGTAGTACTTAGAAGTCTGTGCTACATAATAAACTTCTTTACCATCAGTAACCGTGTATACATAGTTGTTAGCAGTACCAAGAAATATCTTTTTTGTAAGGGTGTGCAGGATTTAATGTAATGGGAGTTGGGGGAAGTGATCTGGGACTGATACTCACGCCTCCCTCGGACTGCCTTGGGAAAGATCAAAGACTTGCCGGGGGTTCAAGAACCACATGAACATCTGGAACACCTTTGTACCCTGGAGCACAGACACAGGGGTCAATGATCACTCACACGTTTATGCACACACAAAATAAACTAGTACTGTGTCTGTATTTATAGAGTATGATTTATATTGATTCTTTACGTAAAGTCAAAACACTGAGTGTAATCCATGCAGTAAACAGAGAAAGGCAAGTATTAGAAGCAGGCATCTAATTGTGCCTTGAGTTACTATAAAACCCTGTTGGGTGCATTTGAGACGCATCCATTTATAACCATGTAGTTTCCCAAGTTTACCACTTTCTGTCAACAAGAACAGTACTACTTCAAGTATATCTGAATTTAATATTTAACAATGAAAATGAGCTCCTAGCTAAATCTGGATGCAATGCATTTTATGACATGCCACTGATGTTAAAAATGGTATGTTGTCCCTGTCAAATAAATAAATACATTTCTGACAGTACAAGCTATTTGATTTTAAAGACCCTTTGTAAAGTTCTCATACAAAGCACAACTCAATTTAAACAACTCAAACATTGCAATATTTCTTGATGACTAAGGCCAACATAAAAGTGAAGGATTTCAGACACATCTGCGATTCCTGCTGAGCTAACTGTCCAGCTGGAGCCAGTGTATTATCAAATTCTGTTCTCCGTAGTATTCAGTGTTCCTTGCACATCGTGCGCATGTGCAGGGGTATCTTTTACCAGTCACTACATGTGCTCTGCTGATTTTGTCAAAGCAGGTTCACGGCAATTCAGCAGCTCCTCTGGTAACGTGCAGTGGCCGCCATTGATCAGCAGCTCCTAAGATAGTCATGCAATGAGCTACATATATTTAATAATGCACCAAAAATACACAACGTAACATTGAAAGAGTAAGTTAAAAAGCAAAGAAGTTGAAAAGTTATAGCATTAAATTGACAAGGCAGCAATGCAAATTATTATTATTATTATTATTATTATTATTATTATTATTATTGTAATATCTGCACTTTCTAAATAAAACGCCCAGAGCTGGCAAGACCTATAAAACACATGCCTGATGTTTGAATTGTTTGTATTTAAGGTATCTTTTTTTTTTCAGTTGCTTATTCTTTCTTATGAAGGCAAAGCTGGCCGAAACGTCACAGTCCTCTCTTTGTTTTTTGTAACAATTAATAAAATATTGTTGTTTACATCGTGAGTGTTGCACTTTTCTTCTCAGGTTTATATGCATTTCCAGCAGGCATTTATAAACACATTATTATTATTATTATTATTATTATTATTATTATTATTATTATTATTATTATTATTATTATTGTTATTATTATTATTATTATTATTTTGATGTATTGTAATAGCTGCGCTTTCTAAATAAACTCCCAGAGATGACAGGCCTATGCGTATATGCTTGTTCTCTTTCATGAGGCGTAGACATCTTGGTAAATTTGCCATCACACTTACAATGCTTGGATTTACTTATATTTGTATACCATGGTAAAACATTTTGTCAAAAAGAAACATGTTTATGAATATGTATTTATAGCAGACATTTATAATCACTGCATAGACTATAATGTGACTCTATACATACAGCATATACCGCTGTGAAAAATGTTTTCCCCTTGGTTTCTTAATACAATAGTCATATTAGAGGTTCTAAAGTGTTTATAAATGCTTGCTCGAACGTCATAAGTGAACAATGTGCATTTTACATTTCAAAGTGCCCTAGAAGACACACTTCCTAGGGGGAACCACTTTCAATGCTTCAATATACAGCATATCCAGCCGTGAGAAATGGTTTCCCCTTGGATTTTCAATACAAGTCACGTTATAGGCTACGCACTGTTTATAAATGCCTGCTGGAAATACACATACATAAACATGTTTCTCTTTTTCTTTTTCCTTTTATTCATTTTCCAATTTTCTCCCAATTTTTGGAATGTCCAATTACTATTCAACCTGGCTCACCGCTGCAACCCTTGAAGTGACTCAGGAGAGACGAAGACGAGTACTCGTGTCCTCCAAAATGAGTGCCGTCAGCTGTCCACCTTTTTCACTGAGCAAGTCTGTGCAGCCATATTCAGAACTTAGTGTTGGAGGACCACGCAGTTCTGAACTGCATACGAGCCTGGCTACAGGTGCCCGGCCAGCCACAGGAGTCACTGGTGTGCGGTGAGCCAAGAACTCCCCAGCCAACCTAACCCCTACCTCGTTTATTTAGAAAGCGCAGATACTACTAATTAATTAATTAATTAATTAATACATACTACTACAAATAACAATAATACTACTAATAATAATGTGTTTATAAATTCCTGCTGGAAATACATATAAACCTGAGAAGAAAAGCACAACACTCACAATGTAAACAACACTTTTTTCTGATGTTTCGGCCAGCATTGCCTTCATCAGAGAATAGAAGCAACCAAAGAATAACAAACCTAAAATACAAACAATTCTAACATCAATCAATGACATAATTACAAAAATGGCAAATTTACATAGATGTGTACTCATCATGAAAGAGAACATATTTATATAAGCATGTGTTTTATAGGATTGCCGGTGCTGATACTACAATTAAAAAATATATATTAATAATAATAATTTGCATTGCTGCCTTGTCGAGTTAATGCTATAGATTTTCAACTTCTGTGCTTTTCAACTTACTCTTTCAGTGTTATGTTACGTGTATTTTTGATGCATTATTTAAAATGTATGGAGTTGGCTGCATGTTTATCTCAAGAGCTGCTGAATCGCTGTGAATCTGCTTTGACAAAATCAGCAGAGCATGTGTAGTGACTGGAAAAAGATACCCCTGCACATGCGCACAATGTGCAAGGAACACTGAATTCTATGGGGGACAGAATTTGATAGTACACTTGTATGCAATGGAACAGCCTAGAAAATTATTTCACTGGGTAATTAGGAAAAGTTATTTTTATATATATATATATATATTATATATATATATATATATATATATATATATATATGTGTGTGTGTGTGTGTGTGTGTGTGTGTGTGTGTGTGTGTGTATATATATATATATATATATATATATATGTCAATCACTTTTTGTTTTTAAGATTTTTTGTAATAACTATAGCATTTTTTTTTAGATGGCAGCAATATGCTTCCGTAGCAATGCTATTCTTGCATCAGTACTGAGAGAAATACCAGCGTGTTCTAAGAGTACTTGAGAAAAGCACAACAAAATCTGTATCTTACATTGGCAGCAGTACAATTTCCAAAAATGGATGACTTGGAAACAATTTACAGCAGCCCCCAGTATACTCAGTATTTTTGGACGTTTTATATGACTACCATTAAAACTGTATAACCCCTCCTGTCATGTACTGCTAAACACAAAAAAATATGACGTTAAATATGAATAGTTTTAAACAGACTGACTTTTTTAAAAAAATTAAGATCGTATCTTAATTGGGGGAAAAAAGGAAGTCATTGGTTAAGAAAACAAACGTTGACTGCCTGCAATCAGAAGGCGCATGTCCGAGACTGCCTGCAGTTGCCTAGGCAACATAATTGAATTCAACCATCAGCTAGCGAATTAAAAAATAAATACATTTCTTTTTCTTAATAAACGAGATCGGATTTTATGAGATTGTATATTTGTAACATAATCACTCTTTCCAGGTGTGTTTCACAGTTGAGAGAAAACCAAAGCACTCCATTACTTAGCTCTCATCCCTTTAGACATGCTTCCAACCAGGGCTGGCGCTGCATACAATCATCACTCTGGTTACATACGGTAGTGACATGTGCCAGCTCTACCACCATGCATGAGCTTAGATTTATAAATAACAATTGACACAGGATACGGAGGTTACTTCAAGCACACTATATTTTCATTGTACCTTATGTACTGTATTGTATTGCATTGCTTAACTACTATAAAACTGGTATCTAACGTGTATGTTAGTGATCATATACTCATGCACAGAAAATCCTCCGGTAATTTTTTCTATGGGCAGATCCTTGAGTTACTTATCTTTAAAGAATTAAAGGGGAGACCAGATTTCGCACCATTATGATCACCCTGTCCCCCCCGTCCCCCCCCCCCAGCATGCTCGTACTTCCAGATTTAGGACTACACCACTGCTCATGATATGGTTCTGTAACATCAGCAATAGGTTATGCAGACCAGGAAACAGTTATATAAGACGTTGAACACTTTACAACTAAAGAAATGTGAAGTATAAAATGTATTTATGTACCGTTTTTGCCGCCCCCTTTAATTTGCCGCCCTAGACGGCCGCCTGTTCTGCCCATATGGTTACGCCGGCCCTGCTTCCCACCTCGAGCCACTGTTAATCATTAAAAGGGCCGTGTCCGGCCCACAGGCTGTATGTTGAGTACCGTGGAACTACTGTGTGACTGCTTGACTCTTGTAACCTTTTACCTTCGTTAGCAAGAAAACTGCCTCACATTGCCTTTATTTATGTTTTTGTGCCTATTTATATATACCTGTCTGTCTACAGGGATTGGGACTGCATATCACACATGTGTAGAGGGGCAATCTCTTACACGACTGACTGATTAATTTGTTATGCAAAAAACCTTCCCTGACATGCATTCTATAATATTCCAAACAGTTTCCATCACGTTGGGCACAACAGCAGATCTGACAGACTTTAACAGCGATGTCAGGAGATGCTTCTGTAGCAAGCATTGCTCAAAATACAGACGTTTCACAAGGAACTGATAATTCTGGAGACTTTGCTGCACATTTCTATAAGGTGGAAGCGGTAAGTCAGGTATCCCTTGAGTACAATGTTAACACCTTGCAGCCATTTTGAATGAGTGTCTTCCATGGTAGACTAACACCACTGCTACTTGCTTGCACATTTCCACATTTTATTGAATCAAACAATCAAGATCCTTGTACCAACCAAGTCTTAATTGTTCAATATAACCCTTGTGTTCAAATGCGGAATTAAGGACCTGGTTGAAAGAAGGTCCTGGATTGGAATGAACTGAAAGAGTGAGTTCAACTGCCCTGCGCCCTATTCACAGTAAAGAGTGCTGCTCATAGGGTAGGGCGAGTCCTGGTCCTCAGAGCAGTCTCACCTGGTTCCCCCCACTCTTTGGATTCACAAAGACAAGGACTGGCTTCATCAGCGGAGAAGGGAGGGGCTTGATCAGGAAAGGTCGCCACTTGGTTTCCTATGAAAACAGAATCTGTTGTCAAGCACTGGAGCTGCTCTTGTGGCAAAGGTTTATAGAGGCAGGAATTATGGAAAGGGAGTTCATTAGAGAAAAGGACAAAGGTACCAGAGACCACTCTTCATTAGCCATACAGCTGACCCTTTAGTTCACAACCTCACACTTTTGTCATTAGATCATTTTCCAATCAATTAATCCTACCAAGGGACTCAATTGATACTTGTTGACCCAAGATGCCTCTCACGGGATACAGCCTATAAAAGAGTATACAATGTTCAGGCATTTACAGTATATACTTTCCAATAAGCTGTTGCTATTTTCAAAGATTCAAAGGCCACCATCCATAGCTTTAATCCCTCAATCATAAGATACCTGTGTATAGTCGGAATGTTACGGTAAAAGTCTGAATATTGGAAAATCTGAAGATTTACTGGTAAATTTATCAAGAAAAACAGTAAATGTCCAAAATAAACATGTTAACGCTTTACCTCGGACATTTACCGGTAAATCTCAAGAATAACCAAGTGCCTTTGGCTAATGACCAAATGTCTCACTTTCGTGCACTGTAAGGCTTCAGGAGTGTAACACCAAGTCCCACAAAAGTTTACCATGCTGCAAGAACTAAATATATCGATTCACCTGTCTTTGTGGCATTTTGTGTCATAATGAGTATCTGTTGAAAAACCTAAGATCTAAAATGATGTGCATTCAATGTGCATAATGTTATTTATCATCAAACTACTGTGTATTTGGAGTACAATATTCTTCAACAACTTGTGAATTGTTTTATATACACATTTACCAGAATGTTGGTTGTTCTACATATTTTTCAGTACCATGGCGAACTAGTTGAAATTGCTCAACTGTGTATTATTGTAAACTCATTCAGAATTATTTTATTAATGGAAAATGTGTATGCAGAAATAAATATATTGTTCAACATTAATTATTAATTTGTTAATTAACAATTTACATGCAGGAATAAATACATTCTTAGATTATATACCTGCATTTAACAAAAACCTGCAGCAAATCATAAGATTAACCACCATTTTTGGTAAATGTCGGTAAATTTAAGAATGATCAAATTCTGCAGCTATTTAGACAAACGTTTTGATGAGTATTTTATTTTCTTAATCCTTTTTTTTTTAGTTCTCAACTATGAAGTCAGAAAGTCAGAAATGTGATCATGTTGGAAGACCAAAGTATTAGAGGGTAAGGATATTTAATCTGGGGCTGGGAGGTAACTTCTTTGTTCTGTATTAAAACACTTTAGTTTATTTTTTATCAAGGTTGTCGTTTCTATTTAAAACCACATTTTTACTCACATCTGTACCCTTTTTGCTGGTCCTTCGTTTGAACGATGTCCTTTTTTTTCTTCTGCTTGAGTTTTTAAAAGAATTCTGGGAAAAGGAAAAGAAGATGATGTTTACCTACATTTTCTTACACCCATTTATTTCTATGCGCTTCCACTGTGTGTCCAGCACCTTGAGCTGGTTAAAGGATGGAGCAGTCAACTGTCTTTACAAACTGCAATCCAAAACTCTGCTGCTGACAGCAAATAAAGATAAACCAACATTTTCTCTGAATTGAAAAATAAAAAAAATAAACTTTAGCCATCCTATATATCAGCAGTGTGCTATGTCTAATTGTTCTGAACTCTAAAGCAGTGGTTCTCAACCTTTTTCAATGTAGGGACCATCTTGGTGTTTGGATTTTTCCCATGGACCACTTCCTACTAGGGTTGCCACATTTTCCACAGACCAAACCCGGACAAATTTCTCAGTCAGCCTTGGTCTACCAAAACTGCAATATACTGTAATACAGTTTAACACAATTAAGCAGGTTGGTGATTCCCAGTTCTTACATAAAATGTGCCTTTAGCTTTAACAGAATGCATTACGCTACATTTATTATTTTACTGAACTAATATGAAATCACGGAAACATCATCATTTATAACACAGAAATCGTTATGCACGTACCTTACATATTGTTACTGCCGTGGTCCTTTTTGCACATTATAGTCCTTATAGTACAGTCTCCTTAGCTTAACTGTCACTCGCTGAAGTTGACTTTACAGGAAATCTACAGACTCCAATTACTATGACACTTCGCAGTTATGTTATGATGCTTATATGTCATATACATTGTTTTAATTGTGAGTCTATTTAACGAAAGAGGTTAAAAGTTTATATACAAACAACATAGAAATACTGTATATAATAGCACTGTATTTTATAACAAACTAGTGAAAATGTTATTTTTTCTTCATTGGTAACAAGATGAAAAAAAAAACTTGGTTAAATGACATCAGTGTGCTCGGTCACCATTGGAGCACAGTACTGATCACAAACTCCAAGTATCTGGCACATCATGTCTGGAGGTATGCTCTGTGGTGACAAATACATTACATTTTGCTGTGGAAGATACCATTTTTGCATTAGCCTCCATGGCTGTTTTGACAGCCAGTATGTAGCCTGCTGGGGTCATGTGACTGCAACCCTTCACTTGGATTGTTTACATTAGGTGGATATGTTCGTTGTCCTCAGCATTATTCAAATGCTGGAGACAAAGTAAAATGTACAGATCAGCACCAAACAGTACATTTCTAATAAGATAGTGGAAATCGTTTAAGCAACTAATGTATGTTAAAGATAATATTATAAGAAGGTTGGTGTTTATTATGCTTTTAACTTAAAAACCAGACATTAGGGCGTCCGGGTCTGTTAATTCCCCCCACCCTGAGAGATGCCAATTCCCGGACTGTCTGGGTCAAACCCAGTCAGGTGGCAACCCCACTTCCCACGCATTTTTTCACAACAGCATTTTGAAACTAATTTGTATGTGTATATGTATAAGTATATGTAAAAAGTAAAGTATTTATATAATGTACCCAATATAATGAGATTCCTGGGCTTGAATCTTCGCTACCAGGTCAGCAAGGAATGTTGTCATTTTGCGCATTCTGAATGCTTTGTAGATAAATGGTGTCTCAGTTTTGCAGGTTTAAGAGTTATGTTTGTCAAAGCCTCCTGACAAATAATGCACTGAGGCTTGGGTCGTCCTTGGATAAATATGTGCTGGTCCCCGCAACCGTTACCTAGTGTAGCAAATTAATCTATCAATTTCTAACGCAATTTATTGCACTCAATGATCGCCAACTTTGCTCGATGTACATATAAAAAACACCAGAATACGAAGACGAGGTGGATGGGAAGAAATTTTAAATTTTTTTACATTATTGGAGAGCAATGGTCGGCAAATGGAGGCTCGCAGGCCAAATCCAGCCCGCGGAAGCCTCCTAGGCAGGGCTGTATCAAGGGCTGAGTGAGAGCGGGACTTCATTTTAATATTACCACAAGGGGTCTGTCATGATTCCCCATATGGCCTTCATTTCTTGCAGTAAGCAGAAAATTAAGCCAGATTATGTTTTTATTTCCCTGAAGTTCAATGAACACAAGCAGTAGAATGAGCACAGATTAGAAAGCAGTGCATTTCCGTGAATGCTAGATGTAGATTTGTTTTTTTAAATAATGCAGGCTAAAAAAAAGAAGTCCCTAATTTTCACAAGATAAATGTGCCTTCAATATTGGGCTCTATGTATCATTCATTTTTCTTTCATATCTTGACTTTTCGTAGGTTTTTTTGACTTCGTAGACTTACCCGTGACGTATTAAACCCATTTTCACTTTGGTAACTTAGTTTCATCCCTGCTGCGGTAGAATGATGGATATGAGTTCTGGTCAAAGGTTTTGTGGTGTGATGAAACAAAAATCGAGCTATTTGATCACACTGATAGTCCTTGCGTTTGGAGAAAGTCTGGTGAGGCATACTGTACCAAAAAAGAACACCATACCTACTGTCAAGCATGGATGTGGTAATATCCTTCTATGGGGCTGTTTTTCCTCTAATGGCACAATAAATTTAGTTCCAATACATGGTAAAATGGACTCCATATCATACCAAAAGATATTGGCCAATCATCTGAAACCCTCCACTACAAAACTTGGTTTAAAGCGCAAATGGATGTTCCAAGACGACAATGATCCAAAGCACACATCAAAATCTACTCAGAATGGTTAAAGAAGAATCAAATCAAGGTTCTGGAATGGCCTAGTCAAAGTCCCAATGTAAATCCGATTGAGAATCTTTGGTATGAGTTGAAGAAGGCTGTGCACAAGAGAAGTCCTCGGAATTGAATGAACTGGAACAATTTTGCATTGAAGAATGGTCAAAATACACAAAAGAATCATGTGAAAAGCTTATTGACAAATATCCAAATCGTTTAAGAGGTTATTATTGCTAAAAGTGCCTCAGCTAGATATTAATTAAATTTTCTTTGTCAGGGTATGAATACTTTCGAATTAGAATTTTTTGAGTTTTGCAAAAAAAAAAAAAAAAAAAAGCTGAAATAAATAATTGTAAACATCTATTTCTTGTGACCTATTTCCTGATTTTTTTTTTTTCCATTTCACTAACAGGTTAACTTCGTCTTTCTGGAAATTTGTTTTCCTTTTCTTTTTGACCGGTGCCATAGTTCCATCAGGGTGGGAGTCTGCAGAAGCCACAACTCGATCCTATTATATTTGCCTCCTACTTCTTTCTGTTCACTATACCACTCATTTATCTTTGCCAGAAGGAAGTTCAAAATCTTGACTTTCGGCATTGCGAATCTGTTTATAATGAGATGCAAATTCTGATCTCTCCTGTATAATGAGCAGTAATTTATGCTGTTCATACACTTGCCGTGATATTACAGTAACTGTTCATGAAACAGAGCTGTTTGGTACATCACGCGTGAAAAAACTCTACAAAGGACTGAGGCTACAAATTCGCTGTATTAGTACGGTATTTAGTTAGTATTTGTTTCACATTAGAAAGCTGTTTCAGTTAATAGCAGCTTTGAAGGCGATGCTTGGTATTGCACCAAAGGGAGCTGTAATATATATGAATTTATAAGCACACCCAGAATAAAAGAAAACAAAGGAGAATAATGCGGACTACATACATGTCTTATAATTATATACCACATGGTTAGAGATATTTGTTGTGTAGAATTTTGGGAGTCATTTGCGGACCACCTGGCGTTTACTCACGGACCACAGGTTGGGAACCACTGCTCTAAAGAAAGTTGTGTTATTTTGAGTGCTTTAGTCTGGTGACACAGAAACACCCTTCTCGTAACTCTCAATATGTAGTGCTACCTCTGTTTCTGTGGTGAGATAACTAAATGTAAAGAGATAGAAGCTAAAAACAAACAAACAACAAATTATCTGAGGAAATTGAGGAAGTGTTTGGAAGGGAGGCCTGGCTTCACCTTCCTGTTTGCAAGTGAAGCACATGGGAAACCTAAAGCAACAAAGAAACACATTACAAAACAAACATCCTGTATTGGCACAAATGCACAAAGTAAAACAGTGGATGGCTGTAATTATCACAAAAAGAACAGTTTTTAAGAAATGTCCTTTACAAAGTTCTGTCACAATTGGATAACTACTTTAAATTGTAAGTGTGAGGAATGGACTGACAGTTGCCTCCAAATATCCAAACATTCCTACAAAATTGCTTAAGAATGTCCTTACGTAGTTTAATCATAATGAATAACATGTCCCCTAGAGGAATGTAAAACTCTATGTGAGTGTCTTTACTACAAAGTGTAGTCTGAACCATGTTTTGTGAAAGTAAGACCTTGATAAATCTGCCCATCTGTCGGAAAATCTGCAGAGGTTTATTGCCACAGAAAATTTGGAATACAAGTTTGTATAATTTTAAAGGTTCTTCCACAAGCCTTTTTAATGATCACTATAAATTTTAAATGGACATGGTATGTTACCATTCCTGTGGCACGATTTTAGACACCTCCTTCTCTGTACATATATAGGTACTCATAATAATCAAGACATATCTAACAAGATTTTATCTCAGGGAAATGTCAAACAGCTGATGGGCTGAAAGGATTTAACAATTTGTTTTGTAATACTATTGCTGTAATCGGCCCGGGTGCACAGTACTAAGTCTGTGTAACATTGCCAGAGGTACCTATATGTGGAATGGTTGGTGGTTTTCCTGGAGTTCAAAACAAATATATAAATGATTGCACTGATTGCTCTTGCTGGCCATACCTGAGGTTTCTTCACTTTGATGACCCAGGATGGGGGCACAATGACCCCAGCATGACCCCCCAGGGAGCAGGGCTCCTCGATCTGGTGCAGCATGAAGCAGGTCACCTTATTGTGGAACTAAAGAGGGAGAAACAGGGAGAAAGTCACACTATAGAGCAGCCCTCTCCTCCATGCTGGCCTGCACCTACTGGAGCCCCCCTTACTTTCTTTGCTGGACAGAAAGGGTCCCTTTCCAGTTAGAACTGCACATCCTGTAACATTCTACTGTGCTAAAACTATGAGAAAGGTGAATAACCCAGGAGTCGATATTAATAAAAGACACTACTAGGGGGCTGCATTACCAACAGACCAACACGGAGGAGAGGGAAGCTATACCTACAGAGACGTTTCAAAAGTAAGAAGGTAGGGAACGTAGTAAGTTGTTAACACATTAGTGCCATAAAACTACTTCATAAACTTGATACTACAAAGCATAGGTGCCAGAGATGGGTGGGCCAACGGGCCACTGCCCACACACTTTTTAAACAGGGGGGCCCTTGAATCCTCATCATTCTTCCAAAACACAGCGACACTGATAAGTTAAATAAATCCACAAATTAAGGTGACACGGGAACTGTGTTGATAGACAATAATCCTAAAGTTTCGCTAGCTGTGCAGCCAGCTTCTATTCTCCTGCTTCTAGGTTCATTGAAGCTTTAAACAAATCAATGGGAAAGAATGAGCGCAGAGAAGCCGAATTTATGTGTGGTAGAGAATGTTGCTACTTTCGTCATCTTGTAACCCTATAGAACTGTTGAAACATGTAGAAACATTTGTTACCATTTCATGTAATCTGTGTCTGAAATAAGTAAATAGGCTAGAAAGCTAAACAAATACTTTGTAGACAGCGGTTTAATATTCTTTATCAGTATATTCTTTATCAATGTAAATGCTGTACATGGTCATTTTTTTTTGTTTGTTTTACAAAACAAACATTTTATTTATTTTGAAGTAAATTAAATGATGTTTGTGGGCACCGCTTACTACCCGACATTCAGATAAGAAGCTCATTATTATTTGTAGTCGTAGTCGTCTTAGTAGTGTAGTAGTATTGTTGTTACAAACTTTAAATAACAAGTAGACTATACATTTATAACCTGCTTGAATATTTGATATAGTTGTTAAATTGGATTACTTTAACCACAGAAATACTTCATACAAAAACCCCCCCCCCCCCCAAACCACCACCACCACCACCACCACCACCTTGGCCAACCCACTTTTAGAGAGGTTCCGTTGCTACAAAGTATCCACTTTACCAATAAGCCTTTTTTCCCCAAAAGATTACAAAAATGTACACAACATAAAAAAAACAAGCTTATCAATGAAACACCTGGCAATACACAGTACAGCTATCAAGAAAAATATTAATAACGTTAAGTGCAACCTATAAATAAAGCAGTATGCTGCCACAACAGTTGCAGTTACAGCTGAATATCACTAGATGGCAACATGACCTCAGGAATGGCAGGGAGATCCTCATAAGTCTAAGCACAATAAAGAAAAAGAAGCACAACCATGACAGTGTAAACCCTACCCTTTGACTTCCTGGAGGCACAGCCTGGCTGTGTCATGGTAACCACCTTACCTGATCTGACTCATGAAGTGTCTCTTTATTTGTTGTGTCCCCTGGGTAATAAAAATATATTCCAGCTACCAAATCAAAACACATAAGACTGAGTTTTGCTTAGTCAATGAAATAAATTCTTATACAGAATATGAAAATTGTGAAACTTCAGGAAAATAATATAAACTACTATTTATAACCTATTGTAACAACACCAAATATGAACACAGTTAAAAATCTAAACATAAGACTTTGCATGCTCTTTAAAGCTGTAGTCTACTGATGCTCGCCAGGAATCTGGCCTAGGGATGGGCCAGTACAACATTTCCATGGTATGATAACCGTCAAAAAATATGCCATGGTAACTTTATACATTACGGTATACAGTACATCATACAAGTTATAAAATTAAGACTTACTAAAAATGGACTAACACTACTGTAAATTACTGAGATTACTGTAACTCACAAAAACAACACATGGAATGCTTTAAACTTTGGCTGTTTTATATTTTACTATGACAAAAAGGTGAAAAAAAGCAGCAATTTTTACATTTTTTTAAGAACATACAGTACCGTGAAAAAGTATTTGCCCCGTCTGATTTTCAGCATTTTTGCACGTTTTTGACAATGAATGTTATCAGATCTTCAACTAAAATCTAATATTAGATAAAAGGGACCCTGAGTGAAAAAATAACACAACATTTTGATATTTATTTAATTTATTTATTAAAGAAAGTTATGCAACACCCAATGCCCCCGTGTGAAAAAATAATCGTCCCTTTAGACTCAATAACTGATTACGCCACTGTGGAAGGGTGGTGGGTAATTCACTGACACAGGAGACAGACAGGTGAATTTGGCAACACCGTACAGGTGCCCAGTTTTATTTCAGGGTGCTGTTTTTTCTTTAGTCCCGCAGATGGCGCTGTGGGTCCGTGGTCTGATTTACCAACGATGGTAAACAGAACCACGGGCATACCAAGCGATGGTACACAATACCGGCACCCTTGCAGGTGCTTCGAAACAATAATTCAAAACAGAAGGCACAAAAACAGGGAAAATAAAACAGTAACAAAAACTACAAAGAAAAGGTGCTGCACTTTGCAGTGATATCCCGGTCACCGCTGCCCGTGCGACCCGGATCACCGTCCTACACTGCCGGCTCACTAGCCTGCTCTGATATACTAATCAGGGGTCTGCCCAAGGGTTCCCCGCCCTCAATGTCTCGCTCTGAACCTCCGTTTCTTTCTCTCCCACTGGTTCTCGGTCGTTGACCAGCGCTTCCGCACTCTTGGCGCGTTTAAAAGGGCAGATCTGAGGAAACAAGAGCGTTAATTTATAGGGCTAACAATCTCCCAAGACGTGCCTCTCAGCCATTCAGAGAGGGGGAAAGTCCACACACCCACTTTCCCACCTCCCCGTGTCACTGCCATGACTCACAGGCGGTTGTTGGACGACTGCCCCCCTCTTCCTACAGCCCGTGAACACGCCAGCAGAGTCAGCACAGATCTCTCCCTGTTATAGCCACCTTTAGCAGCAATAACTGCAAGCAAACGCTTCCTGTAGTTATTGATTAGTCTCTCACAGTGCTGTGGAGGAATTTTGGCCCACTCCTTCATGCAGAACTGCTTCAACTCAGTGACATTTGTGGGTTTTCGAGCACAAACTGCTCGTTTCAAGTCCTGCCACAACATCTCAATGGGGTTTAGGTCTGGACTTTGGGTAGGCCATTCCAAAACTTTAAATTTCTTGTTCTTCAACCATTCTGATGTAGACTTGCTTGTGTGTTTCTGATCATTTTCTTGCTGCATGACCCAGCTGTGCTTCATCTTCAGCTCTCTGACGGATGGCCTGACATTCTCCTGTAGAATTCTCTAATACAGAGCAGAATTCATGGTTCCTTCAATGATGGCAAGACGTCCAGGTCCTGATGCAGCTACGCATCCCCAAATCATGACACTACCACCACCATGCTTGACCGCTGGTATGAGGTTCTTATTGTGGAATGCAGTGTTTGGTTTTCGCCAGCCACAACGGGGCCCATGTTGGCCAAAAAGTTCCAGTTTTGACTCATCTGTCCACAGAACGTTGTTCCAGAACTCTCGAGGGTCATCCAGGTGCTTTTTGGCAAACTTGAGACGAGCATTCATGTTCTTCTTAGTGAGCAGTGGTTTCCGCATTGCTACTCTGCCATGAAACCCATTTTTGCCCAGTGTCTTTCTGATGGTGGAGTCATGAACACTGACCTTAGCCAAGATGAGAGAGGCCTGCAGATCCCTGGATGTTGTTCTAGGGTTCTCTGTGACTTCTTGGACGATTTTATGCCTTGCTCTTGGAGAGATTTTGGCAGGACGGCTACTCCTGGGAAGATTCACTACTGTCCCAAACTTTCTCCATTTGGACAACATGGCTCTGACTGTGGTTTGGTGGAGCCCCAGAGCCTTAAAAATGGCTTTGTAACCCTTTCCAGACTGATAGGCATAACAACTTTTTTTCCAGAGATTTCTGGATTTTCCTTTGATCGTGGCATGATGTACCTCTAGTGTGCTAACAACTTTACTCTGATTGTAAGGGCCAAAGTTAGTCAGATTTATATTGGGCAGGGCAGGCCCAAATTAGGCCTGATTGTTAACCAACGTATTCAAACAGCTGATCCAGATTATCCCTTTAATTGGTTTGAGTTAACGGGGGGGGGGGAATTGCATGTTTGATTACCTTGCACACAAAACAAATGAAAGAAGCACCAAACTTTGGTGTCTCTCAGACTCCCTCTATATACTACTACAACCCAGAAAAAGATCTGAACAAATTCAATGTGAAAAATGTGCAAAAGTGCAGAAAATCAGACAGAGGCAAATACTTTTGCACAGAACTGTATGTTATACTGCCACAGTATGTATTATTCTGTTATTAAGAGATATACTTTGCTCACCCCTTATTTGGCCAAAGGAGTGCTGCTGAGGTCATACAGTCCCTGACGATTTTCTATCCCCCCCCCCCACAAGGGAGATCCCTAGACGAGATTCAGCACAGCCAGGATGCAAACCTACACCAACCTGCACACCAAATGTTTTGTGCCTTTACTATATAAACCTCTCTCCCATCCTTGAATATTGCTTTTTTTTTATGTTTCCCCAAACTTTGCATCAGTCCCTGTGATGAGTCAAAGGGGTTTCGGTCTGTGATTCAGCCTCCCGACAGTAGGTGGCATCAAACCAACTCGGGACTTCCCTTACCAAGATCTCGTGACCATGGCAAAAGTCATCTTTTGAGGGGCGGCACCTTGGTGAGGGGCGGAAGTACGAGTATGTAACTTCCAGCCACTGGAGTCAAGTGAAGGAAATGGACACGTGTCAGCTGGGGATTGGTGTTCCACTGACTACAGAGGCGGGACATTACATACTAAAGGGAACGTACTACTGTGTTCGGGGTTGGTCCGAAAGTAAAATAGGAGGAGTAACGGGTGGAGGGAGAGACTGGTTTTGTGCAGCGGGTTTTTTTTGAAATACTAACATTTCTTTTGTCTTTTTTTTGTTTATGGTCACGACGAAGACAAATTAAAGACGTGTCATCAGTTTGTTTTGGATTTCACCCCTGCACTCCTTCCCTCACACCATTTTGTTTTTTTTTTGTTATTTAATCCTTTTTGTGGTGTATAGAAAATAAAAATAAATTATTTTATTTCTGTACACATAAATTACTGTCTGGACATTCCATTTAATACACTCTCGCCTCACACGTGGTGTCAGAAGTGAAAATGGATCCAGCTACAGTTTTGACAATGTTTAGGGAGCAGGAGGAGAAGCGAGAGGAGAGAGAGACACGGCACCTGGAACAGCTCGCCCAGTTCTTGGGACAGCTGGTAGAAAAACTATCAATATCAACATCAGAGAGAGCGGTTGCCCGGATGTTTGCAGCTCAGCCTAATCTTCAGAAGATGACCTCGGAAGATGATCCCGAGGCTTTCTTGATTACTTTTGAGAGAGTGGCAGAGGCTGCAGAGTGGCCTAGGGAACACTGGGCCATGAAATTGGCACCCTGCCTGACAGGGGAAGCTCAGGCAGCGTATCGAGCCCTGACGGCCACGAATGCAGGGGACTATGTTAAAGTTAAAGAAGCCATTCTCTCACGCCTCGGGATCACGGAGGAAACATACCGGCGCCGTTTTCGGGAATACCAGCTGTCCAAGGGGATGCGGCCCCGGGTTGCGGGACAATATCTTTTAGATCAGTGCACCCGGTGGCTGCGGCCAGAAGAACATACACCCCAAGAACTGGTGCAGAAAATAGTTATAGAACAGTTTGCGTCTATACTACCGCCAGGGAATCGAGAGTGGATTAAGAGGAATAGACCTACCACTCTCGAGGATGCCCTCCTCCTGGCGGAGGCCTACGAAGACGCAAACGAAGGTGCCGGGTCAGACCCCACTCCTGCCCCTAAACTAACTCGGACCAACCAACCAATGAAGCCCAGAGGGGGTAACCGGACCTTCAGACCATGGAGGTCGAGGTTAGCCCCATCCTGGGCGAGAGAGAATCCCCCTAACCTGCCGGTCGCGGACTCGCAGGACAGATTAACTCCGTTGATGCCTCCTAACCAAGTGTGCTACCAATGTAATGAGCCTGGACACATTGCCAGGAATTGTCCAGTAATAAAGGTGGACCTGGCGACAAGATCCTGGTCAGCAGTAACAGGTAGGAACACTGGGGAATGTCGGGAGGGCCCTTATCAGTTAAGAGTACAGGTCGGGGGAAAGAGTACTTACGCATTTGCGGACTCTGGGTGTGCACAAACATTGATTCGGCAAGCTCTCTTGGATGGGGTAGCCTGGGAGCCACAGGGTAAAGTGGCTATCTCCTGTATTCATGGAGAAACTCGGGTTTATCCCACCACTAAAGTTAGACTTATTGTAGGTGATTATTCAGCTTGCGTTAAAGTGGCTGTAGCGCAATGTTTACCATACCCTGTTCTCCTGGGAAGAGACTGGCCGTTTTTTGATCGTATTTTAGGTCGGGAAATGGTCTTAGTTTCTACCAGGGGACAATTAAAGCAACAGGAGAAAACAATTGGCGAGATTTTTCCGTTGCAATCCGACCTGTTTAACCCTAAAATCCGCCCAAGAAAAACAAAAAGAGAGCGTCGGGTGGAAAAATATGAGGGAACTCTGAGACGACAAGGGGAGGGGTCTGACACAAAAGTAAACCAATCGTTGAAACGGCAAGGAAAGGGAGTAGGTATTCAGTGTAACCGGGGCTGCGAGGTTACTGAGGTGGAAGGTCATGTAATAAAAGACACTCCTCTCTGTGTACCTAACCATTGGGACCGAGATATTGACTTGGGATATGAACAACAAAATGATCCCACGTTACAGTATGCTTGGAAACGGGTTAGATATATCGAGGGGAAGGATATGCAGGAAGGACAACCGGTGGTATTTCCGCATTTTTCTGTATCTGGGCACTTATTATATAGAATAACCCGGGCTCCCGGGACGGGACAGCTCGTAAAACAGTTATTGGTTCCTAGGCCTTTTCAGTCAGAAGTCATGAGATTGGCGCATGACATTCCATTTTCAGGTCATTTGGGAACTGAAAAGACTCAGGAACGAATTCTGGCCCGGTTTTTTTGGCCTGGGGTTTATGGTCTGGTGCGGAAGTATGTATCGGAGTGTCCTGAATGTCAATTAGCTGCCCCTAAGTCAGTTCGCCCCGCACCTCTGGTTCCACTTCCAATTATTGGGGTACCGTTTGAAAGGATTGGTGTAGATTTAGTAGGCCCTCTGGAGGGAACAGAGTCAGGATATCGGTATATTTTAGTAGTAGTGGACTACGCAACGAGATATCCAGAAGCTGTTCCCTTACGCTCTATGAATGCAATAGCTGTAGCGAATGAATTGGTAAAAATATTCTCTAGGGTGGGAATCCCGAAAGAAATTCTCACTGATCAGGGCACTAATTTTATGTCAGACTGTATTCAGCAACTATATAAATTATTGAAAATTCGTTCAATTAGAACCTCAGTTTTTCATCCTCAAACGGATGGGCTTGTTGAACGATTTAATCAGACTTTGAAAAATATGTTGCGCCGCTTTGTAGATCAAGAAAAACGCAATTGGGCTAAACTGCTTCCCTACTTGCTCTTTGCAGTTCGCGAGGTACCACAATCCTCAACGGGGTTTTCCCCGTTTGAGCTCTTGTACGGTCGGCAGCCGCGGGGTATCTTGGATCTCATAAGAGAAGGCTGGGAAGAACAGTCAAAGGAGTCTAAAAATGTAGTAAAATACGTGTTGCAGTTACGCGATCGCTTAGAATTAGTCGGTCGATTGGCACATGACAATCTCAAAGCGGCACAGCAGAAGCAGCAACAAAGCTACAATAAAAATGCAAGAATTCGGAACTTTCGACCTGGAGATAAAGTGTTGTTATTGTTGCCCTCATCGGAATCTAAGTTGTTTGCTAAATGGCAGGGTCCCTTTCAGGTTATTCGAGCAATTGGTAAAGTCAATTATGAGATCCGACAGCCTGGGCGTCGGAAAGAAAGTCAAATTTATCATGTTAATCTCCTGAAACCGTGGAAAGAACGGGAAGTCCATTTTATATCTCCTGTACAGGAGGGAGAGGATTTTGGACCCTCAATTGAGTCAGAGTCAGCAATTGAGGTCCCGATGGGGGAACAATTAACTCCTGATCAGCGTGAAGAGGTAAGCAATCTAATTAAAATGTTCAGTGATGTGTTTTCTAACGTGCCTGGAAGAACGCATTTGATCGAACATGCTATTATCACTCCGCCAGGTCTAAGAGTTAGACAGAGACCGTATCGCATTCCAGAGAGTCGGAGAGATTCTGTTCGAAGGGAGGTGGAGTGTATGTTGAAACTTGGGGTAATTGAACCTTCCCGAAGTGAGTGGTGTAGCCCAATAGTACCAATAGACAAGCCAGATGGGTCACTACGATTATGTATCGATTTTAGGAGGGTGAATGCTATCTCCAAGTTTGATGCATATCCCATGCCTCGAGTAGATGAACTCTTAGACAAACTGGGGCAAGCTCGGTTTATTTCAACTCTGGATCTGACGAAAGGATATTGGCAAATTCCATTAACGAAAGCCTCTCGTGAGAAAACGGCATTTTCAACCCCAGAGGGTCTTTTTCAATTTTGTACTATGCCGTTCGGACTTCATGGAGCGCCTGCTACTTTTCAGAGACTAATGGACAGGGTTTTACAACCTCATCGAGAGTATGCAGCTGCGTATATCGATGATGTAGTCATTTATAGTTCTTCCTGGAGAGAACATTTGACTAGATTAGAAGCCGTCTTACAGTCTCTGAGGAGGGCGGGGCTCACAGCGAACATGGCAAAGTGCGCTATTGGAAAAGAAGAAACTAAATATTTAGGTTTCATAATGGGTAAGGGTAGAGTGAAACCGTTGGTTTCAAAAGTCCAGGCTTTGTTGGATTCACCGGTACCTACCACGAAAACCCAGGTGAGATCACTGTTAGGGTTGGCTGGTTATTACCGCCGCTTTATTCCACACTTTTCCACTATAGCCGCCCCTCTCACTGATCTCACTAAAAAGAACGCTCCAAATAAAGTTAAGTGGAGTGCAGAGTGTCAGACAGCCTTTGAATCTATTAAAACTAATTTGAGTCAGGCCCCAGCATTAATAAGCCCGGATTTCAGCCGAGAGTTCGTCCTGCAGACAGATGCATCGCAGACTGGTCTGGGGGCGGTTCTGTCCCAGGAGAGAGATGGTATAGAACACCCGATACTATACATCAGTCGGAAGTTACTGCCCAGAGAACAGAGGTATTCGGTAGTGGAGAAAGAATGCCTGGCAGTGAAATGGGCAGTGGAATCTTTAAAATACTATCTTCTGGGACGACCCTTTGTACTCATCACAGATCACGCTTCTTTAAAGTGGTTAGACACGATGAAGGATTCAAACGCTAGGATTACGCGGTGGTACCTGGCGCTCCAACCCTTCGCCTTTCAAATAAGGTATCGTGCGGGTAAGTTACATCAAAATGCTGATTTTTTTTCCCGGGAGGGAGGTAAAAGGGAAGGGTTAGAGGTTTCCGAGTGTTCCTTCGGCTCCACTCTGAGGGGTGGGATATGTGATGAGTCAAAGGGTTTTCGGTCTGTGATTCAGCCTCCCGACAGTAGGTGGCATCAAACCAACTCGGGACTTCCCTTACCAAGATCTCGTGACCATGGCAAAAGTCATCTTTTTGAGGGGCGGCACCTTGGTGAGGGGCGGAAGTACGAGTATGTAACTTCCAGCCACTGGAGTCAAGTGAAGGAAATGGACACGTGTCAGCTGGGGATTGGTGTTCCACTGACTACAGAGGCGGGACATTACATACTAAAGGGAACGTACTACTGTGTTCGGGGTTGGTCCGAAAGGAAAAGTAGGAGGAGTCACGGGTGAAGGGAGAGACTGGTTTTGTGCAGCGGGTTTTTTTTGAAATACTAACATTTCTTTTGTCTTTTTTTTGTTTATGGTCACGACGAAGACAAATTAAAGACGTGTCATCAGTTTGTTTTGGATTTCACCCCTGCACTCCTTCCCTCACACCATTTTGTTTTTTCGTTTGTTATTTAATCCTTTTTGTGGTGTATAGAAAATAAAAATAAATTATTTTATTTCTGTACACATAAATTACTGTCTGGACATTCCATTTAATACACTCTCGCCTCACAGTCCCCAAAATTATGAATGAGAGGAGGCCCTTTGGCCCGTCAATGCTCTTCCAGTTCCAAGTCGCTGTCATTCACCTGTCCTACAGTTTCAGTAAAGCAGGATGGCACTAGACCAACATGGAAAAGAGGTTCTCGCTATAGTTTTGTATCTTCAGAGTTTTCATTAAAAACATATTCATTAAAAAAAATTAAACAATTAAAAGAGGCTACTGAAGTTAATTAAGAGTGCAAAAAATAAATTTTAAAACATTTGATAAATCATCTATTAGGGCATTATTCTATATTTGTCTTCTTCCCTGAAGATGTAAACTGAAGTGAATTAAAAATAAATCTTAATTCTCTCCTCTTTTCCCATCTCAATACCTAATTGTGTTTTAAAGGTGCAGTGTCTGTGTAGCAGGGTAGCAGGAGAGAGCCCTGCACCCCATTTAAGGGGACAGGGCAAAGCCCTGCTTGTATGTATGTTTTGTATTATTATTATGACGTATAAATATGACAGCGTAGCAGTGTGTTTTGTTTTGAATGTATTTTGTTTTGTATTTTTTAAAAAATACAATGTTTTGTTATTGTTTGGCAAAGTGGATGGAGAAGCCCCATCCACACAAAAAAACCTTGTGCAGAAGATGACCATTTCCCAAGTTAATTAATTGATTAATTGTTGCTAATCGGGACAGTGGGAGGAGCCACTGCCACCTTCGCTACCCAGAGGAGAGGAGCAGGAGCTGCCTCTGCCTCCACCACCAAGAGGAGAGGAGAGGAGCTGCCTCTGCCTCCACCACCAAGAGGAAAAGTGGAGCTCCTGCTGCTGCGTTCAAGGCCAGGGGCTCCCCTCCTGCAGTCACCTCCCAAGGGTCAGCTGCCGTAGTCGCCTCCCGAAGTCAGTAGACCACCTCCCCTAGCAGCACTTTCGCTGCAGGAGATAGTGTGGCTGGAGCCCCAGAATAGGGAGCTGCCAGCTACGAAGAAGTGGGGTGAGGTGAGCGCCATCCACACAAAAAAAAAACTTGTGCAGAAGGTGACCATCTCCTGAGTTAATTTATTGATTAGTTTTTGCTAATCGGGAGATGGTCACCTGTATAAAAGGCTGCAGTTTTCTGCGCTCTGTGTGGGTGTTTGGAGGAGTGAAGAGAGATTGGTGAGGAAACAAAATTGAAAGTAAATAAGGATCAGTGAAGGCGATTGCCCAGCCTGATGTGGGTTTTGTTGTATTAGTGTTCGTGATTTGTTTTAAGTTTAAAACTTTTATTTTCGCTCTGTAAGCAGTGTTTTCTGTTTGTTAAAATATTTTATTTTTGTTTGTCAAAATAAACATAGCGCCGCAGTGCGCGTTTGCATTCAAATGCATGTGTGTCTCTGCCGTTTGCATCTCGTCTGACGTTACCTCTTAGCCATCCCTGTCATAGTCTTTCTTTCTTTCTTTCTTCGTTTTAAATTAAAAAATTATTTAGTTTTTATAGTTTTGTATGTAAATATACCTGTTTACACACTAGTTTCTTTTGAAATGTTTATTTTATTATAGTTTTTCATTTTCTAAGTAGTTTCGACGTTTTGGCTGTGCAGATGTTTGATATGTCGAGTTTGAATAAAACTTTTGTTCTTTTCTGCAGTTGTTAAGATGCTCATTTCTGTAGTGTGTACTTGATGGTTCTCTTGCCCAGCCTCTGCCTGTTAGAAGTTAACATCAATTTATTTTTAGTTTTTCTACCAAATCTACAACTGAGCCTGTACACTACAGGGCATCATCTTGTACTTTTGCAATAATAGCAGGAGTGTAACTGTTTAGCAGTTTTCAAGGAGTGAGGAAGCTTGTGTTTACCATGTTCTTTAATATTCTTCACCATACCTCTATGGGCTTTACAATGCTTGTTTATATTTTACAGTGCTACCATGATTATTACACTTCACCATGTTTTCACTAGGGAACATTTTTTTAGAACCTCAGTTGGGGGATATAAACTGATCAGAATGCAAACCATGTCGGAAATGTGTAAATACAGTGATGCTATGTATGATTATATGTAATAAACTGACAACACAATTTGCATTTTATTACTAAACTAAAGCACTGCAGCTTTAAATCAGATAAATCTTTGAGATAAATACAAGTGTTCATCCTCACCGCCTGCTTACACCATGAGCAGCTGATGGCAACAATCTCTTTACTGTGGAAGGAGAATTTCTGCTGAAAACTCTAAGAAAGACAGAGAAATAAAAAAAAACCTTGAAACAATTGAAAAAAAAGGAATTTCAAAAGAACATGAAATCTAGATAATATACAAATGTTACAATATGAAATGCTGCTTGCCATTTTTGGTGTTCCTATGCTAGCATACTGTAATTTATCTGCATATTTTAACTTTAAGTTAAGGTTGTATAAGGATGTGGTTAACAAGCATTTTCTGTGACAGTAGCAGGTCAAAAACCCTGCTTGTGTAAATAGTGTGTGTGGGAATGTAAGGTTTGAAGGGATGGGGTTAATTCTACCCTTGCCAACAATCACAGGTGTGGTCATTCTCCAGTTAGGTAATTTCGTGCCAATTGGAGAATGGGCACCTGTAAAGCAGGGAGAAATCCTTTCTGTAAAATGCTTACCTTAATTTAAATTTAATAAAGCATTGAGTTACTTATTGAACTTAAACTTTGCTGTATTTGAGCAAATTCCTTTTGTTCAGTACATAAAATAACACTTACTTATGTGAGGTGGTTAATACAAAGTATAGTACTGGACAAGTAAAAAGAGATACAACATAACTAACCCAAGAAGCACCTTTTTACCCAGAGAATAAAATATACAATTAATACTTTTGCATGTGATGATTTTTGTATACTTTTACTTACTTGCCAAGTCATAACCAGACGGACTAACCAGATATTCCATTAAACATGCTGGATTTTTAATTAGAAAAATATTGATATGATAGCGTACTGGCACTCAAGATACCGGCATGATTAATGTATTGTATTTATATCATTAAAATAACCACAGTGATGCTTTCACCTCACCTTCCCACACTGCCTGCACTTTCCGTCTTGGCGACGTCGATGAACCCAGTGGTGCCGAACAATGTTCTGCTGGAAAAATTATAAAAAAAAAATACTAAGAGCAGGACCTTGAGAGTGAAGCCAAAGTCTGGGACTACATCTCAGCCTGACCTGAAGCGCAATCAGCATGTAATAGGATCCCAGCACACAACAGCAAGACATTGTTTACATACATACACTTAAAGAAATCTGCACATTCCTAATTAAATAGAACAAGTATACAAAAGATATTCAGCACAACTGGGGGAGGGGATGATTCTTGAGTTTTGTTGCTCTAGAGAAATTATGCGACACTGTGGCCTTCCCAATCTCTTGACTCCACCCAAGCAGGTGGGGCCAACAAGTTGGAAAGCTCCACATTATTTCTCTGCAATCAAAAAACTGTTTCTGTTCTCTTGCTAGGGACGTACATAGTACAGCTACAACACATGTTTTTACAAATTTCAGTTTTTTGACCCCCATCCACTTCCCAAATATTGCACTGTCCTATACGTGACCATACATTTTTACTCATAATATAAAACTACATTTACTCAAACTGATGAACCACAGCTTTAAAACAATATTTTATTTCTTGTTATTTTCACTAGCAACATTATCACTGTTCCTCCATCATTGTGCTAAAACATTTTGGTTATTTTCTTGCTTATTTTACTTTAATGCAGATTTTATATTAAAACACTACATTAAAAGTTGCCGTTGCATCCTGGTACCTCAACAATGTTTTGTAGCTCAGATTTCCAGTGGTTTAACTGCATTGGCTAGCTTCTTTATGAGGTTGCATTCTGTCTGCAGTTACAGTTGTTTGCAGAAGTATTCACCCTTTACCAACAGTGTCACATTTTGTTGAATTACAAGTAATGTATGCACAGTTTTTCAAACTTTTTTTTTTTTTATTCAAAGCTGTAGTTGTTAAACTGAACACTGTTATATGAGTAGGAGGTTAAATGTCACCAAAACTTGCAAAGAAAATGTAAAAAATGAAATTTACTGGTTGCGTAAGTATTCAGCCCTATAAGTCAGTACTTGGTAGAAGCACCTTTTGCAGCAATTACTGCTATGAGTCTTTTTGGATAGGTCTCTACTAGCTTTGCACAGTAGGATGGTGAAATTTTTGCCCATTCTTCACAAGAAAATTGCTCCAGTTCTGATAAGTTTATTGGGGATCGTTGATGGACTGCAATCTTCAAGTCTCATCATAATTTTTTGATTGGATTCAAGCCAGAACTTTGACTAGGCCACTCAAGAATATTAACTCTGTTCAACCACTCAAGTGTGGCTTTGGCTTTGTGCTTCAGGTCATTGTCCTGCTGAAATGTGAATTTCCTCTCCAGTCTTGGCTGACTCAAACAGGTTCTCCTCAAGGATTCACCTGTACTTTGCACCATCCATGATCCCCTCTATCCTGACAAGCTTCCCAGTCCCTGCTGAAGAGAAGCATCCCCATAACATGATGCTGCCACCACTATGTTTGACAGTTGGAATGGTGATGACTGGGTGATGTGCAGTGTTGGGCTTGCGCCAGACATAACGCTTGGAATTCAGACCAAAAAGTTCAATTTTTGTCTCATCTGACCACAAAAGCTTTTCCCACATGTCTGCAGTATCATCTACATGCTTTTTCGCAAACTCCATACATATTTTAAGATGAGACTTTTAGAGTAATGGCTTTGTGTAGGGACCAGCTTATTGTTGATGTGTGAACACTGACTCCCATCTCAGACACAGAACTTTGCAGATCTCTCAAGGTCATTATTGGCTTCAGAGTGACATCCCAAACCAGTTTACTGCTTGCCTGGCTGCTCAGTTTGGGAGGGTGACCTGATCTAGGTAGTGTCTGGGTGGTATGATGCATGTTGCACTTCTTAATGATGGACTTCACTGTGCTGAGAGGGATAATCAGCGCCTTTGAAATATTGTTGTACCATTCTCCTGCTCTGTGCCTCTCTACCACTATATCAATGACTTGTTTCGAAAGCTCCTTGGACTTGTTGCTTTGTTCGATCACTATGTGAGTTTCAGCTTGAAAGTCTTTATATACCCGATGGAAATTATCTACAAGTTAAACCACTTTGAGTACACACAGGCTGAAACCATTTCACCAATTTTGTGACCTTTCAAACAAATAATTTGCACCTGAGCCGATTTAGGACTGCAGTAGCAAAGGGGTTGAATACTTAAGCAACTGAGATTTATCTTTGTAAACCTTACTTATTTATGAGTACTTTGTGTAGATTCTACATGTAAAGACTAATTTGAAAGCATTGTGGAGTACGCTCAGGTGCCAACAAAATGTGAAAACTTTGCAGGGGTGAATACTTCTCCAAACCACTGTATATTTTCTTTATTTTATGCGTACTGGACTTCTGAGTTAGTGTTTGCTACAGTAATGTAACTCCAGGCAGCGAAAACAGAAACTTACATCCTTCAGAGACCTTGAGCCTCCCTCTCGAAAAGTTGGTTTGCATCGGAAATTGATCTGCAGATGAAAAATAAGATTTCTGAGCTTGCAAAGCTACACTGGTGGGCGCTAATATGGCTTTCCATCTGTAAGATGAAATTGGATTGTAAATATTTTCCAGTCTCCTTATTTAATTAGATACATGTGACAGTTTTGTCTTCTAGCCTTTTTTTTTTTTTAGCATCAAATGTCATTTTAATGTAGCTTCAAAAAAAAAAAAAATAATCTCCCTTAATATTTTATGGTACTTGCCATCATTTATAGTGGTTCTGGGTTCTGTTGCACTATATTGAATTATTATCATTTATTTGCCTTTACCTGGTTTCAATCTGTGTGTTGTATAATTCTAAGTGGTGTGTCAGAACAGCCTTATTCATTCCATTTAAATCATGTGACAAGGTGATCTTTCAACTCTGCCAGCCCCACATACTATCACTGATCTAACTATGTTTAAATTTGCTATTCTCCATTAAATCAGAATATTGATTGTTTGAGTAACTCTCAGAAAGCAAACGTGGGACAAAAATATTTGAAAGGCTTATGAATATATGGTATGCATAAGCAGTTGTGTAATTAGTGTATGTACAAATATGCATGAGAATACAGAACTGCAGAACTGGTGTATGAGGTGCCACTGCCCCTGTACCTTGTCCAGCTGCTCCACGCAGGCGGTGTGCACCACGATCTTGCATGCTGCGCACTTCCTCCGGGGGGCTGACTTCTTAAAGACAAGGAGCACAACAACAGTCAGCACCTTAGGCTTGTGTGGGGGGGGGGGGGGGGGGGTTGGAGAACCAGTCAGGTTAAAGGAAATCAATTTTCTAATATGGATTATTAAGACTTGCCGAAAAGTACTTCTTAAAAGATATCAGCATGCTCCTAATCACAAAGCCTACAAACAATGGAAATCACAGACATGGTGGATTAATAGTTGCTGGAGAGTTCTCTGATAGAAAGTGATAGTAGACTACAAGGAATGGTATGCTTGACACTGCATGTCTATCAATGGGACCTCCATTTGTTTCCACAGTAGGGTGACATAACCCACAAGAAAATACCATTAATATGCAGGAATTGCAAGCACTTCACGGTGAACGTCAGAATGAAGAATAATTTGCAGACTCTTTGTCGGCCATTTTATAGCCTCCTGGACTATATATAACAGCGCCCCTTATGAAGCACAAAGTCTAGTCTAGTCAAAACAGGTCACAGAATTCAACACACAGTGGGGAGAGACGGGGGGGGGGGGGGACACTAAATGAATCACACACACACACTATACAGTAACACATCACACTTACCCCAGACAGAACAGGACAGTGGTACACATAAGGGGAAACAATAACACATTGGTTAACACTACAACAGATGGGTTACCGTAAAGCCCTCTTATCAAAGGTGTCCAGAGTGTGATGGACATACTCCCATTCAACCCTGTAGAATGCCTTTTTTGCATCCAAGTACACTGAAGCACAGTGTTAATCATACCATATCCTAATCCCCACTGTCTACTATTGCTGCATGCCAAGTTTCACTGCTCGACAACACATACGTTTTTTTGCAAATCAGTGAACTGTTCATGAAACTTTTATACAGCACTGTATGCTTAATACAGATAACTCTACTATGATTTTAGACTCACTGCAATCCTGACAACACAAGTCTCCTCCCCCAGGTAGCACAGATCTCCAGAGCAGTTTGTCTCTAGCCAGAGGTGATCTCCATTTACTGCGTTCTCCTGCAACAAGAACAACCAGCATATGCATGTAAGTTTCCCCAGGGAAAGAGATAACATGTTAGAGTGCTGAGTTTATAATTAATAAAATAAACCTAAATGACAAACTTTTTCATCAATGAAAAAGCCTTCTAGTCAAAACATCTGCCAGTGAATTTAAGTTTATTTTAGCATTTCTAAAAGTTATAAAAATTAAACAACAGTAAACAATTGAATCTTGTTGTGTCGAGCTAAACCTATAGAAAATGTTTCCTACAGTAACATGACAAAGTGTAATACAGCATAGTGAAAGCATGGTAAATCACAGGTAGGCATTATTAAGACAAGCAAGGTACAGTAAAGCATATAAATAAAACCATGGCAAACCGAGGTATACTATGGTTAATGCATAGTATAACCATAGTAAAACTGCAAAAATATAGTGCAAAACTACTGTGGTAAACAATGCAATGGAGGCTACTGTACAAGACTTGCACACCTTATGACCATCTATCCTTACTTAATTAACAAAGACACAAAAAAAATCAAACCTACCTAATCAAATTTTCTTTTTACCTGTTTTTGATTAGTCTGGGACGGTACAACCTTTTTTAACAGATAATACAATATCACATACAGTTTAAATCAGTACACTAACAAAGTCATAAGTCAAACTGGTAGTCAAATTGTTTAAGTTTTACCGTATTTTTTTATTGAACATTTTAAAGTTATGGGTTCTATCTGTTCAATAACTTATTTTACCAAATGTCCATAATTAGTTTGATCAAACTCAGACAAGCGGTTGTCAAGACATAGCTTATCACAAGCCAGATCACATTTACAATTACAATTAATGATTGTTTTCTTTTAATTACCTTCAATTATTTGCCAAATGGACATTTATTACTGTTAAGTACCATACAGTGAAACCCCTTTTTGTGAAGACCTGCTCAACCTTAAAACATCCACCCTTGTTAGGACTAACCTCCTATTAAGAAAACTTAACACAGTCTCTCTGATCCTTGAATTGGAAGGATCAAATGTAATTCAAATGTAATTCAAATGTAATTCTTTAATCTTTGAAGAGGTTCCCTTTAGCTCACTGAGCTCCCAAGTTGCTAACGTAACCACTGGCTTGTTTATCCAGGACCTTTCTGTATCACTGCCTTGATAATAAATTCCCTCTTCTGAAGATATCCAAGCATGAAAGACGACACTAATTAGTGATCTGCAGCTTCTTTTCTTTTCCTTTGTCTCTCCAGAGGAGAGAAAGATCTCACACTGAGCTGTCAACTCCACAAGGGGAAATTAATTACAATTTCTCTGTCCCTGTGTGGCAAAGTGGTTAACAGTGTGCAGGTGCAGGTGATCAATAAACAGAGAGATGATTATAATCCAGGTGCAATGTTGTTTAATGGTTTGTAATCCAATTGCCTGATGGCATAATAATAGTAAATAATAGACAATCTTAACAGGCAATACATCGGCATGTATTGTTGTTCAAATCCACGGTTGGTTCCCAAATAATAAACAAAGTGCAGTGATGTTGTCTGCGTTGGTGCTGGCCTTTGGCGACAGCTCAGGATTGCGTTAGCTGTCTAAACAATAACAAACAGTATTTTTAGACAAGACAAAACAAACAAAACACTAATGATACTTTTCACAATATTGGTCCTTCCAGGTCGTTCCTTAACCATAACTGAAGGAACAGATTACGTCGCTTCGACCCCTATTTGTATTGTCACACATAAACCCTTGGTATACGACTGCAGCCGCTCCTCCAATACGCGGCTGCCACATCATTTCCCTTCTCGGTCGATGAGTTAGTGCACCGAAGCTCTGCCCCCTTTCTAGCTGACCGACTTCCTTTTAACCCTGGGAATGAACTGTCAGGCCAAACACTCTGTTCCCATTACTTAGTGGCCTCACAGGTCGGGAGGGAGATTTACCACCAAGAATCATTCTATTTCTGTCACACCCTGTTTTAGGAGAGGGCAGCTAATTTAATCTGCAGAGTTTATTTGAAACTTTGCAGCCTGCCTCCCTTACCAAAAAAAAACCTGCTAAATTACTGCTAAGTTACTACACGCTTGTACTAGCAAAGATCAAGACTGTACACAGTATATAATTGTAACCTTTCATCTGACTTTTTACTTTGCATATTGCCACACAGCTCTGCAGTGCTCGTTCCCGCCGTGCAAGACCAGTCGTGCTTGGTCCCGCCTTGCTCTCTCCTGCCATGCTCGATCCATTGTGCTCACTCCCATTGTGCTCAATCCACCATGCTCAACCCGTCGTGCTCGCTACTGTCGCGCTCGCTCCCGCCGTGCTCGCTCCCATCGTGCTCGCTCCCGTCGTGCTCGCTCCCGTCGTGCTCGATCCGTCATGCTCACTCGTGCCATGCTTGATCCTGCCGTGCTTGACCCCGCCACGCTCGATCCTTTATCTCGGTCATTCAGGCTCCTGTTGCTTCTAGTCCTCCCTGCCACTCTAAATGCTATTACCCTTGGGATGATTCTCCAGCTCGGCTTTTCTTCAAAGACTGACCCACCCAAAAGTTGCTGAAAGTTCTTTTTAACAACAGAACTGCCATGCCAGTCAATTTGACTGTTTTAGGGTTTTAAATTTAAATAACTGCGTTAGTGAATCCCATGCGCATGTCTGTTCTTGACTTTTCCTAAATATATGAAGTAAATAACCAGACAGTGTTTGAGCAGCAGATTTGCAAAAATGACAAAGTTATATAAATGCATCCCTAAAACTGCCAGACTGGTCATATTGACCGGGTATTACAATACATGATTTGTTTTTCATATATCATACAATATTCTTTTTTTTTTTTTTTTACATACACTATACAAGACACACCCGCTTCTCACCTCTGGGCCACATCACTATGTATTTCATTGTGGAATGTGGGATGGTGTGGCTGTATGCTAATCCTTTGCAACTCGCGTCTTCTTTGACATGCATAGCGTGTGGATGTAAACAACTGTGGATTACATTTTTTTTTTTTATAGACAATGTCACAAAATCTTTTTTGAGAAACACTGAGATATTATTTTGTTTTATTTGAGAGCACAGATATTTGCCCTAACTGGATTTGTACAACAATAGCTCCAAGATGGCCACTTACCCGGCAAGATATCAATCTTTCTTTGATACAAGGAATATAACAGGGAAAATATTTATTTTAAATATATAAATATTTCATTTTGGAACTAGCCACAAAGCTTCGGCACAAACATTTCAATCACAATACTGCAAAGCTGCACTCTGTGTACACACACCAGGCAGGGAAACAATAATAAAACGTATGATGTCTGTGCCCAATACGGAATGGCAGTATGTCTGTATGCAGAGTCAAATTACATCTTGTTGGATTGTGTGGCATTCATCCTGTACATAACAGGAATTTAGTTCTATTTTCTTTTTTAATTATGTCTGTGTGGATTGTTATTCAAGATGTTTTTGAAGTACGTTTCGCTCAAAGCATTTGCGTTACATGGCCGACTACTATTATTATTAGTGTTATTATTATTATTATTATTATTATTATTATTATTATTATTATTATTATTATTTAGCTGATGCCTTCATCCAAAGCGACTGATAAGAGTATGAGAAGTACAAGTTATAAATAAATACAACAAATAAACAAATAGAGCAATGCAGTAAGAAGATAGACAGCAGGCTGGCTACATTACATACGAGACTGGTCTGGCAGTTCTAGAGATCTACTCTACAAATGGAAAGTTAAAGAAAGTCCAGACTGTGATTGCGGCACAACACCTCAGACCGTGAAACATATTTTCATCATCTTCCCAATCATATCTTTCAAGGGCAATCTAGAGTCTCTAAATGCTGCTACCCCTGACGTACTCAAATCTGTATGTCAATCTGTAATATGTTGCAGTCCAAAATGCCATACGAAACAAGAAGATTACATACAGTACAATAAGAGCCAACATACTGGAAGTCTTGTTATACTTTCTTTTTTATGTTAGTATTAGAAAAAACTGATTCCGGTTTTATATGTAAACATACCCGTTTACACACTAGTTTCTTTTAAAATGCTTGTTTTATAATATTTTCTATTTTTTTATTTTTGTAGTTGTGCTGTATGCGCTAATTTTGAAAATAAAGCATTTTATCTTTAATTTTCCATTTAAATACAGTGTTTCTGCTATGCAAATGTTAGATATGGTATTCATGAATAAAACTTTTGAGTTGTAGCTGATAGTTTGTCTTTCATTTTCATATTAAAAATGTACCGGTTAAAATGACCAGCACGGCAGTTCTAGGTAATAAGAAAACCTGGCGGTTCTACTGTTAAAAAAGGAATTCTAGCAGGGAACGATCAGATCTCTTTATTTACACTCACACCAGTTCAGCCAACCAGGCTTGTCAACGGACGCTCCTCCCCCACTGCGCAGGCTCCATGCACTCCTGATTCCTCTGCCTCTCATTCAGCTCCACAGCCAGCTGAATTATGTCGCCAAATATTCAAGCATTTCATTCAACCAGCCAATGCTACTGTTTCTTCAGTCTCTGACCACCTGGATTTGCTCGATAACAAGATTACTCACTTGGAGCCAGCAGCCCTCCCTCCCCCTGCATCAGTCACCCCAACAGTGTGTCACATCCACCACTTCACCCATGTCCGCCTTTGCTGCTGAGCAGGTAATCTTCACACTTGCAGCTGCTTCTAGAGCTGGCTCCTCCACTTCATTTGTTCACAAACACTCTCTTGCCCCTCAAATCAAACTTTGTCTTAATTCTCATTTCTACTTCAGAATCTCTTGATCCCAGGGTAGTCGAATTGCATCCAGTTCTGGTGACCTCGCTATAAAAAACATATTGCTGTTCTAGAAAGAGTGCAAAGAAGAGCGACCAGAATTATTCCGGGTTTAAAAGGCATGTCATATGCAGACAGGCTAAAATAATTGAATCTCTTCAGTCTTGAACAAAGAAGACTACGCGGCGACCTAATTCAAGCATTCAAAATACTAAAAGGTATTGACAATGTCGACCCAAGGGACTTTTTCGACCTGAAAAAAGAAACAAGGACCAGGGGTCACAAATGGAGATTAGACAGAGGGGCATTCAGAACAGAAAATAGGAGGCACTTTTTTACACAGAGAATCGTGAGGGTCTGGAATCAACTCCCCAGTAATGTTGTTGAAGCTGACACCCTGGGATCCTTCAAGAAGCTGCTTGATGAGATTCTGGGATCAATAAGCTACTAACAACCAAACGGGCAAGATGGGCTGAATGGCCTCCTCTCGTTTGTAACCTTTCTTATGTTCTTATGACTGCAGAGAACTATCTGGTACCCTTAAATCCGGAATCCTTGGCTGCTAAAAAATTTTACACTCATAAGGCAAAAAAGGATGTGAACAGGATGGCTCGTGTTGTGATGTCAGGGAAAAGACAGTTTTGGTGAATGAAGCGCGGCTGCGCAGATTTATTATAAATAAAATGTTTAAACAGAAAACAAAATGCTTTCACAAAACAGCTCACTGAGTAAAACAAAGGTTTACACAAAAATAACTCACAGACACAAAAACACTGACACTCAACAAGTACCATGCTGTTCTTTCCAGCACGAGTAGCAATTGTTATTACTTTTGTTTTTCTCTGTACCTCCTTCTCTCTCCCGTTCTCCATTCTGAACCCCAACCCTGTTCAGCCAAAGCTGCTTGTTTTATATTGTGCCCGAGGGATTATCAATAATCACTAATCAATAATCACTCGTTGTTGACCACCCATTCTCATGATTTTATCTAGATGGGGCATTTTAACCCCACCCAGGCTGTAAATAATACTAACAATAAAACTGTTTTTTAAATACACAAAACAGTACATTTTAAATAATAATACTACAACAACACATATAAATACAAAATAAGACAAAACATGAAATATGCACAGGGGCGGGCAGTACCCCATCACAACATATTACTAATAAAAGCCATTCTTCTGGCTCGTCTAGACTTTTGTTAGCAATAACTTCATCTTGCAAGCCTGACACCTTTCAGGTATCACAAATAATGCTGCCAATGCTCTTTCTTGCCTATAGGTCTCTGGTTCTTCTGGTCCCCTCAGCTCATCTTTGCATTGGTGGCCTAGTTGGCATTAGTGGACAATGTTTGCTGGATATTTAACTGTTGCAACTTTGAAAGTTGTAACTTACGCTCCAGTCTACAGTGGTCCGAAGTTCCTTGGCAGGCCCATTTGTCAGTGAAGGGAAGGGCATCTGGAACGGGGCAAGATGCTGGAGGCCAGAACGGGAAATGGCTTTTCTGAAGAAAAATTTATAAAAAACACATCAGCATCTCACATAAAACAACAACTTCTGATCCATATGCTATTTATACATATGACTCACAAGCCCTAGACCAATTTGGTACATAAACTACACAACTAAGTAAGTCACAAGTGTGCATACATAACTGCCTTTTCCAAGACTGCCAAAAAAGATGACTGTACCAAGCTCCCCACTCCTCATTTGTGCAAAAAAAAAAAAAAAACTTCCTCTATGTAAATAGGTGTGTGTGTGGCACAGCAAAGGCTCTCCACATTGTAAATCAATGAATATCTTGTTTTTTAACAGGGATAGTGTATTACTGTTCACCTCCAATTGGGCAGGTCAACCATGCATGTGAAAGTGTTTGTGTTTGAATGGAATTTTGAATTAGTCCAAGACTGTGAGTGCACCATGTATGTGTGTGCAGATAGAAATATAGCACTTGGTCCTCTACTTGTTTCTGTTAGACTCCACATAGTTTACTACACATGTGTATGAGTAGAATAAAACATGGTTGCAGTATTTGTGGGGTAATATTTTTTTGGCAGAAACTTGTCCTTTTAAACCACATTCCTATAACCTCCTTTGAATGGTCCTATTATTTACTGAAATGCCATGCTCCTCCTGCACCTGTGAAATTATTTCCGATATTTTGAAGCACTTGTAAAATGGTATTTTTCTAATAACACGGTTCTGCCTTCTGAAAGAATTCCTTGTGCGCCCTGTCCTTGTAAGATGGGTTACAGCTATGTCCCCAGAGCGCTGCAATGTTTCTCACATTCCACCTCCATAAATGTAGTATTTTCTGCAATACTCCTTTGACTGCAGCTGTCTTTATAAATAACTATTATTTGTAGCTCTTAATCATTTTCAGTTATATAAATGCAAAAATTTGGAATAATACATATATTTGGACTACTTATAATGTAATACAATCAAGACACTTTGGATTTCTTCACATCTTGGCTGGTAAAGGGTTTTGGTGGAGAACTCACCAGTTACATTCTTCTCATTAGGGGGTCCAATCAACATTCCTTTGGAACCCTATTGTTATTAGGCTTTTATTATTATTATTATTGTTGTTTTTCCTCCCAAAACTTTAAACTTCTACTGTTCACATGCAGTGTAACCAATCAACATGAACCTTGACAGGTATAATTCTGTATAGATTACAGTTCAGATGCAAAAAAATTGAACTCCTGCATCAACCAAGATGGCGGCCCAATGCATTTTTTGGAAAAATCTTTCAAAATCTTCTTCTTGGGAACCGGAAAACTGACTGATCTGAAACTTTGCATATGTCATAAGCTATCAAACCCACTTCAATTTCATGAGGCGATAAATTTTAATATCAAAATGGCTGCCATCAAATTCGCCAAAACACACCCCAAACATCAAACTGCTTCTGTTTGAAAAATGTGTGAAACACCCCGTGCACAGCTTATCTGGAGCGCTGGGACTAATCTAAAGGGAATGGGACATCAGATGGAATGATTTGCAAATACGATATGTAAAAACAATCTGTATCATAGTTATACTATTTGTTAAAACAATGGTTCACATAGATTTTATCCCAGTAGTTTCCACAACACTGAAAATATGAAGTTGTAAGCTGAAATGGTTTATAAAATCTTAGCAGTTGAAGGTTTTTCAAATTCATACAAGCTCCCCTCACTATGATGCTTAATTATTGATGTAATAAACATGTGATGATAATTCTTCTCTCAAACTTCCTTTCCATGTCTCGTTGAACTCAATCAATCTCAACATCCAGAGAACACAGTCTGATAATTTGTCATCATTAAACATGCAAGCAGATCTCAATAAAACGGCAACAAAAATGATTTACACGGTTTCGATTTAAAAATACTTCTGCTACTGACACTGTGATGTTTTGCCTCTTGCCTGGTCACCTGCTTGTGGTGATACTAAATCTGTTTCATTGCACAATGTGGAGGGATACGTCACTCATGAGGAATGATGACCTTTTATATTTTCTATGATGCTGCATGTCTCTGGAAGTTTCTTTGTCATGTATCATCCGTGGCATAAAACTGACCTCTATAGCTGATTAGCTGGGACTCTCCAGCTCTGCTCACCTGGAGCCTTATTAAAGTTTAAACCCTGCTGCTGCTCCAATTATCTCGACTCAGAGACCCTGCAGGGTAGATTTCCGGCACACATGGCTCTGTGGGCTCAGATACCTGCTACCTCAGCCAAGAGTAGAACTCAGCAAGGTAGCCCCTCAGAGAGTCAGAGAGAATTGAGGGTTTCACAACTGTTTTTAAACAACAACGGTCCTCTAATTTAAAAAATCATGGTTGGTTGAACCTTTGTGTTTGCCTTTGTATGGCTCTTGATAGCAATACTGTGAATACAATTTCATAGTAGTATTTATTTTTGAAGATTGCCCAGAATGTGTTCTGGTTCTTCATTAAAACATAATGAAACCTGTTAACTGTGCAATACGTTTCAAACGCTTTGCCCCTTATAGTAATTTTGATAAATGCATTTACTCTTTGTATCGGATCAGCTGAAGGTTGGAAGCCATATTTTAAATTATAGGAGCGTCTGTCTAATAGGCAACTACACCTCCACCCTACCCCACCCCAACAAAGTGAATTGGTTGTCAACTGAATCAGGCAAACTGACTGTAAAAGTTCCCATCTGTTCTGTGCCGTTTTTTATCTGTGTCAACAGTTAGACATTGGGTACTGTAGGTACCTATGGAAATCAGGAACTTTAAATCAAGACACAGATTTAATTGTGACAAGGCTTCCATAGCTTAAATCCATATTGTAGTTTAGTGTATGGTATAAAGATGGCTGGATAAATATATGTACCTTGTACCATTGTAACAACTGCTACCTGTCCCCAGCCTTAATCAGTGTAATTTAACCCAAGTAGGTCACCATGGCATATACAGTATACTCTTAACTTCAAATGAATATCCTCACCAAGTTTCCACACAACTGGGAGATTAATTCAATATACCTAAATACGTAAATCATAGCTATAGCAAGGCCTAGATGGGACACTGATTTTGTTATGCAAACAGAGACGCCATCTTACTTAGGGGGAGATAGCTTTTTGGACGCTTCTTTGCATTCTGAGGCATCAGTTTTAAATTTTTTATTTTTTTTTTTTATCTTTGCAGTCTATGTAACGGCTAAAACTGTTTTAGACTCATAGAACAAAAAATGATAGACATACTTAAATAATGTTACTTCAACTGTGTAAAACAGTCTTTAAGTAATACTTTTCTGTCAGTGTGTGGAGCTGTGAGAATCGTAACTAAATCTATTTCACTTCAATTAGAGACATTTTGCATGAGTTTTCCTATTTTAAATAAATTTATATTCCAGATCAAGACAAAACTGCCCAGACGGGTATAAACATCTTGAAAACTAGGCCAATAAAACAGGATTAAAAAGTATGAAAACTCATATAGTACAAATTATTTTTAATATAGACCGTAGAGACGGAATAATTGTATGGTATCATTTTCAAGATGTTTCATATTGTTTTAGGTCTGGCTTTCACCCACTCCCTTCTAGCTGTGTGATTCATATAAATTCTGTGTTATTGAAAAAACAGAAAATTTCATTCAAATCAGGTTGCTTTTAAGGCGGTCCACGTGTAAAACACCTTTAATTTATCTATAAGTTTGGTGGAAAATCTGTCAATTTTACAAATATAACTTTGATGAATCACTTCCCACTGAAGAAAAGTTTTAATATATTTTTTTGGAAAAACATTTACTGAAAAAAAATTCTGAACACTGACAATTTGATGATTAGAGGCCGAAGTGAGTTTGAACCACTTGCTTGGACAAACATTAATACACTGCTAATCACAATTGCAGTGCACCAAAAGTTGATTAACTCTTTGGGATACATCAGTTAAACTACATCAAGTTTAGTGCTGATTGCAGCGTACTAAACCAGACCCTTCCTGTGAAGTATATATTAGTCTGCTTGCTCTGTTTTCTCATTGTTCTCAATATTTGCTTGACAATTTGTGTAATATGGGTGATACACATGAAAAGAGTGTTGTTTATGTCCCTTATGTCTATATTACATCAGCCAGGAATTATGACATTTTTTAAGAAACATAAGCATTTTAAATTTCTAATACAACCTGTATTAGAAATATGTCCAATATTATTACTGTACGTTTACAGTGTGTTTTTTTATTACTCTTCTACATACTCTATTGCCATACCTCCGTCTACATTGTGCTTTACAAAGCGATCACATATTACACAGTACTATGTTACATATTTTATTTTTAACATGAACTTTTATTTTTCATTTTGTGTTTCGCTTCGTAGACTGTGATAGGAGTTTATTTTAAATATGAATAATATTTCAGCTTTGTAATACAGTTAACCTATAACAATAAACTGTCTTAAATCTACAGATACAAAGAATGGAATAAATGGTGAATTTTCAGAAAAATGTATCCTTTTTTTGATTTGAAGTTGTCGCCAATGTTTTTTTTTACCTGGTTTCCTCCCCAGTTTGGAATGCCCAATTGCTATTTGTATCCCAGTTCACTGCTTCAACCCCCTGGCGACTCGGGAAATAGAGGCTGGAACACACGTCCTCCAAAACGTGCTCCTGCCAATTCGATCCACAGCAAGCCAAACTGACCAACACAAATCTGATGGCTCAGACCCTATCAACCACAATGGTCGCTGGTGCGTGGTGAACCGTGGATTCCCCTGCCGACCTAAGCCCCTCTACCTGGGCAGAACTCGGCCAATTGTGCGCCACCACCTAGGAATCCCCGGACACGGTCGGCAATGACATAGTCTGGATTCAAACCTGCGATCTCCAGGCTAGAGGGCACATCCTGCACGCCACGAGGCGCGCCTTCACTGGATGCACCACACAGAAGCCCCCCTTAAAATGTATCTTGGATTTTTTGTACATTTTATTCTTGAAATTCCCCATGCAAATTATGCATTTAATTAATCAGTTTGGAAGGGATTTTTTGCATATTAAAATTCCACACAAATGTACTATGACTACTGAAAGTATAAATACCAAACAGCCTTTATCAAGCAGGTTATAAATCATTACATGTACGCAGAGCACAATGGGGGTGTGTAGATTGTCCTGCAAATGTACACTATTTTACAGCATACGCATTGTGTAGATCGGTAGATTCCACACCTTTTATATGACAGAGATTGTAATATTAGTTTAAGTCCTGTTGATGTTAAATATTAATACAGGGAAAACCGATGCAATATATAAAAGATGGGGGAAGTCATCTGGTTTCATTATATTTGCACTACAACACACAGAAAATGTTTCTTCAAATCGTCTAAAATTCTGGTTTTTACTTTCTATAAACTGGCCTATGGGTTGGTTCCCATTATCCATCTAACTTGGTCCACTTGATCAGATCAGCTAGCTAACTAACTAACAGTTAGTTAACTAATTAGTACATAGTCTTTTCATTTTCATTTAAAGTAGGAGGCTAGAAATCCTAAGTAGAAGGCAGCGGGGCATAGAGGTCCTCCCCTAGCGCGGGTGCAGGTGGCAATGACCCCCACCGAAAACAAATCTCAGGGTTTTGCAGGGTTCTAAATCCTGCATATCCTGGGCCTACATAGGTGCCTTAATCGGGCCCCAAAAATAAGTGTACAGTCAGCACTCCCATATCCAGCCCTATAAAATTTGGACTTCAGTTGCGGTTAAACGCGTGTAACGCATATCTGGTTATTTAATTTTGTCCGTTTTTCAGGGAACACAAAAAAGATACAATATCAAAAATACATAGCTGAAAGGACTGTGTTTTAAAAAACAGTAGGCTTTTATTTAGATGTACTGTATTGGTTTTGCTGGTACAGTACTATATTTCCCTGTATATTTCCATGTATATACTATATTTCCCCTATATTTCCCTGGTACAGTACTTCCCTTTTTGGCTGGTGGTTGCAGTCTGCTGCAACTGCAATACAGGCTTACTAGTTTGAATTTGTATTAAATTATAGTACGACCACTTACTGTAGAAATCACATTAATGTTTATGTAGGACCCTGGAAAAGTTATTAATGTAGATTGTATACACTATTTAAGACTTTCAATATGTAATACTGTTGTAGCTCAATACTGCCAGAACGGGAGGCACTCAGATAGATGAACTATACATCTGGTAAGTGCGTAGGAGTAAAAAGTTTCAAAGTGAAAGCAAACCGATACACATTAACACTTTGTGGTCCTATGTCGGACTAGGTCCGACATTACAATTTTCCCTTTCTAGTCCAACATCATCAAGAAGAGCAATACACATAGCCCCTGCACCACAGAGATAACATGAACACAAACAAAGAAGATAGCTGCTTCAGCATCCAGCACTCAAAGAATATCACTAATCACAAAGTAATAATCATACTTTCTGAAAGATTTGGCAAATTTACAAATGTTGTGTCTTGTCTGTGATCGCTTCTGGTGTGCACAGTGTTTTCGCAACAAATTTGTTGTGTCGCCCCTGTAAAAATCGTGTCCCGTCTGGTGTGTGCAGGCCTTAAAGTTAACAACAGACTAAGGTCACAGCATGCTGCTTCACCATGTTAACTGTCTTCATACCCAAACACAAACTGCCCTGTTCAAATCATACAGTCATGATACATCATACATCAAGTGCAGAGAACATAAACAATTAACAAAGTATAATCAATAAACAAACAAAAACTGTACACATGTTCTGCTCATTGGAATCTGATGTCAGGGAATGTGGAGGCGAATCATTGTTCACATCATAAATCCCACGTGAATCGTCCAAACCAGTGAGATCGCTTTCAAATCCAGCATCCGCCATCTTACTGCGTTTATTGACATGGATTGTTGTTCTGGTGTGGCGTCATGAAAGCACTGTCTTTAAAGCTGTCTTACTAAAAACTTGCATTTTTTCAACTTCTAAGTAATGAATATGAATGAAACTTTCAGGACATGTTTAGAAAGGATAAACTCTCCCCACAATGACTTTTTTTTCACTGCGCACCACCTTTAAGCTGCTCACAACGGGATTCAACTGAAGTCACAGGAAATGATTGGTATGTACTGAAATACTAAAACAAAACAGCACTTTGTTTATAATCAAAATGGCGAGCTGGTTCTCAACCAAAAAAGAGCATAACTAGGGAAAAAAAAAGATTCTTGTTTTTTACTATGGAAATCTGGTAACCTTAGTTTTAATGGCAATGAGAGACTGAAAGTTTGCTATAAAAATTATAAATAGCAATAAGTTGTGGCATTACTCGGTCACCTCCACTGGCCTTTGTTTACTTGGAGGAAAAAAAAGTCTAAATCGATGATTAACAGCTCGAAACTGATTGGTACTTCGCGATTCACGGTATCCATGGAAACATAAGTCCGGAACCGGAAACAAAATACCCTCAGAGAAGAAATTAAATGAATTGTGGAAATTGCCGCTATTTTACTGGAAGAAAATAAACATTTTGAATACTGTTAACTGGAGCATAGGTGGTGTGGTCCAGTGGTTAACAAGCAGGTACCCGGTTCAAATCCCAGCTCAGCCACTGACTCACTGTGTGACCCTGAGCAAGCCACTTAACCTCCTTGTGCTCCGTCTTTCGGGTTAGACGTTGTTGTAAGTGACTGTGCAGCTCATGCATAGCTCACACACCCTAGTCTCTGTAAGTCACCTTGGATAAAGGTGTCTGCTAAATAACTAAAATAAACATACGAGCACTGTAAAAACGTTTTTTTAAATAACTATATATATATATATATATATATATATATATATATATATATATATATATATATATATAGCTTTGCAAAAGTATTCAGACCCCTGACCAATTCTCTCATATTACTGAATTACAAATGGTACATTGAAATTTCGTTCTGTTCGATATTTTATTTTAAAACACTGAAACTCAAAATCAATTATTGTAAGGTTACATTGGTTTTATGTTGGGAAATATTTTTAAGAAAAATAAAAAAACTGAAATATCTTGCTTGCATAAGTATTCAACCCCCACACATTAATATTTGGTAGAGCCACCTTTCGCTGCAATAACAGCTTTAAGTCTTTTGGGATAAGTATGTACCAGCTTTGCACACAGTGTCGGAGTGATTTTGGCCAATTCTTCTTGGCAGATTTGCTCCAGGTTGTTCAGGTTGGTTGGACGACGCTTGTGGACCGCAATTTTCAAATAGTGCCACAGATTCTCAATGGGATTGTGATCAGGACTTTGACTGGACCACTGTAGGACATTCACCTTTTTGTTCTTGAGCCACTCCAATGTTGCTTTGGCCTTGTGCTTGGAATCATTGTTCTGCTGGAAGGTGAATTTCCTCCCAAGCTTCAGTTTTTTAGCAGACTGAAGCAGATTCTCTTGCAGTATTTTCCTGTATTTTGCTCCATCCATTCTTCCTTCAATTGTAACAAGATGCCCAGTCCTTGCAGAGGAGAAGCATCCCCACAGCATGATGCTGCCACCACCATACTTCACTGTAGGGATGGTGTGTCTTGAGGCATGGGCAGTGTTAGGTTTGCGCCACACATAGCGCTTTGAGTTTTGGGCAAAAAGCTCTATCTTGGTCTCATCTGACCACAAAACCTTTTCCCACATCGCAGCTGGGTCACTCCCATGCTTTCTGGCAAACTCCAGACGTGCTTTCAGATGGTACTTTTTGAGTAACGGCTTCTTTCTTGCCACCCTCCCATACAGGCCAGTGTTATGCAGAGCTCTTGATATGGTTAACTGGTGCACCATTACTCCACTCCCAGCCACTGAACTCTGTAGCTCCTTCAAAGTGATTGTTGGACTGTCACAAGTCTCCTTGTTTGAGCGCTGAGTTTTGAGGGACAGCCTTTTCTTGGCAGTGCCTGGGTGGTGTGATGCAGCTTCCACTTCCTGATTATTGATCCAACTGTGCTCACTGGGATATACAAACACTTGGATATTATTTTGTACCCTTTCCCTAATCTATGCATTTGTATTACTTTATCTCTAACTTCTGTAGAATGCTCTTTGGTCTTCATTTTCCTTCAGATTCACAGCCTTACCAATGATCCTTCAACAATGGGGTTTTTATCCAAAAAATGTGACAGCAACTTTAATGGTTCACAGGTGGAGGCCAATGGTAAGGTAATTGTGTCCTCATTAGGGCAATTTCTTTCATCGGTGCAAACTGGGAGCTTCCACAGCACAGGGGTTGAATACTTATGCAAGCAAGATATTTCAGTTTTTTATTTTTCTTAAAAATATTTCCCAACATAAAACCAATGTCACCATACAATAATTGATTCGAGGTTTCAGTGTTTAAAAATAAAATATCAAACAGAACGAAATTTGAATGTACCATTTGTAATACAGCAATATGAGAGAATTGGTCAGGGGTCTGAATACTTTTGCAAGCCACTGTATGCATATATATATATATATATATATATATATATATATATATATATATATATATATATATATATATATATATATATATATATATATATATATACATATACACACACACACACACACACACACACACACACACACACACACACCCCTTCTTGTAAAAAATATTTTCACATCAACTTCATGCCCCATTAAGTTGATGTTCTATTGCCACGTGTTTAAATTTTTCTCATTGTTATCATAACATTTCCAACAACAAAAATAAAGTATCGTTATATCTCTGGTCCCATCTGCTACTGTTACACCAACTGAACACCCCCAGCCAGAATGGCTGTCCGATTTTACACACTGCAGCGAGGAGTTTATACAGAGCGTGCTTTATCTAGTCTCTTCTAAATCACTTAAACACAACCGTGTATGAATGAGCATCTCCACTAATTTATACACAGTTATAGCTAACAAGTGGCCTACTTATTGTCCAAGTACTGTACCAGCTGAGCTACGTGCAAGAGCTGTCTCTGATTTCCTTTTGATGAACACCAAATGTAATCGCTTTCTACTTTAATTGCTTTTTTAATGAGATGTTTTCAAGGTCATTGTGACAAGGATTGCTGGTGGCGAAGTCATACCAGGAAGTTAGACAGACAACAGTACTGGTGTTGAATGTGCTGGTGCACAAGTTTTATTACAAATAAAAGATTTAAACAAAACAAAACACTGAGACCCCGAAAAAAAAAAGAAAAGCATGTTGGCCAAAACAGACAGACACGGAACAAACACGGTGAGATAAACCCAAAACAAGTAATGTGTTGATTTAATACTACTACTACTATGTAATACTAATACTAAATACTAAATACTAATAGTAATTATTTCTTTACCTCCAAACTCTCGTTCTCTCCTCACCAAACACCTAACCCTGAGTGAGTGATTCATGCTCTTTTATCTACAGCTGTGCCCAGGCTCGCTTGCTAATTAATCATTCACTTGAATCCCGACACAGTCTGCATGTGAACTAATTTGTGCAATCCCTGTGCCCACATACAAATACACACTTTACTCTGCATGTGAAGTGATTGTACAATCCCTGTGCCTAAATACAAATATACATTATAAATCACCCTATATAACCCACACTCCGTGCACCACTACATACATACATACATGCATACATATAAACAATAACACCCCACATAAAATACAAAATACACACAGGGGCAGGGTTACCCTGCCACAGCCTGTAACAGAAAACCTTAAAACAAAGATATGCAAACAGAGAGCTTTCTTGAACCTCTTTTGGTATTATAGTTTATTAAAAAAAAAACAATAATAATAATAACAATAAAACATCTAGCCATGCCCTGGAGTAACTTTAGTGTACTTGTGTTTTTAAAAACATACAGAAAACGCCAGATGGTATTTTTTTTATGATTTAAATAACAGACAGTAATTTGATCCGCCTCCGTTTAGCCTAATTTAGATCAATTAAATAGGCCCTGCTATGTCTTATATAACTAAGTAAGTATCCATAAGTATGTACAAATTATTTTTAACAGCTCCCATTAAGACTAGTCACGATTCCATTTGAAGCTTGTCACTAGCTCTATTAAAACCTTTCTACTCCCTTTGGTCGTCACAATAGAAGGATTGCACTACATTCTATTGCAGCACGTAGAAACATGTCTACCTGGATTATATTACAGAGTATCATACTGCAGGGAAAAATATTTCAAGTGAGAGGAAGCGGAACAGATTTTTTTGAAAGTAAAAAAACAAAGTGACCACTGGGGGTGTGCGTGGCAATCAATCAGAAACAACAGCACCGAAGTTACGCCTCTGTGCTATAGCAACATTCAATCAAACCTCCCTGAGGAGGGACACATACAGTGCAGTTTGTGCTTTTAAGTCGGGAAGTTTTGTTGGAAAGCTATAGTACACACAGATACCATGCTTCCCATATTCGAGGAACCCATTCAGTTCCAATGAGTCTTTGTGACAAAACCAGGAAGAAAAGTAAATAATTGTGGGAGTTGTGTGTGTTAATGTATTTCCATGGCAACACATCCTTTTCTTTTTTGGAGGGATGATCAGGTGTCAGAAGAGTGTTGGGGGCAAATTACAGGCTGTGTGAAAAGCAATATTAAAACAAGCATCTGCTTGCAGATGGTACACAATATTCCCTAGGAAGAAATCACATAGTACACAGATTACTAATGATTTTCCACAGAAACCCTGCAGATACAGAAAGTATTACACAATGAAAATACACTAATTTACAAAAATCACTTTACCCCTACTAAAAATAATATATTTGCAAGAGGGTGACCTTTGTTCTAGTGTCAATGACATGTCAGTGAATGTCTTTCTGCCTACCTGCCTGTCACACTCTACAAGGGGAACACGATAACCGCCTTGATTTTGCACCAATCTTCACCAAACATTTGGCTATAATCCAATAAACTCTCGATTTTATACAAATATCTATATCCTTATCCAAGTACTGTGCACGTATTATGTGATTATGAGGACTCTCTACGTGTCCGCACTGTATATACTGTAAGTCCAATTCCATTTATAAAATCCATTAATAAATTACTTAATAATCAAGCAATCACATTATACAGTACAGTGTATTCCATCTAGAGGTCTGCTCTGCCTTAAATTTAAAGCTAGATCTGAACCTGACCCGAGTGCAAGCCCTTTGAAATATTTGCATACCCGACCGACCATCACCACAAATAATCATAATTCCAAACTGACTACAGGTACAGGAAGAACACATCCATTTTCAGTGTGCCACTGCTGAGATTAATTTTCCGTCTTTTTACTGTCATATTTCAGTAATATTTAGCAAGATTTGTATTGTACAAAGCCACATCGCTAAATACAACAATGCTGTAATTTTTTCAAACAGTGGATTTAGACATACCATTTCCAGCAACGGAACGTTCCACTGCTACACGTTCTCCTGTTTTTTTTTTGTTTGTTTGGTTTTTTTACTTCATCAGCCTCAATATTTTTAATGTAGAGAATCTCTCTTTGTGACAGAGAGCGAATGAATCCTAGTCAACAATCTCCCTCCCGACCTGTGAGGGCGCTGTATAAACAAGAAGAGTGTGCCTCGTACTGGATGGTTCGGCAGTTCATTCCAGGGTCAGTCGGAAGCCAGCCATCCAGGGGGCGAAGTCACAATACCAGAAGTCATCACCCTAGTACAGTAAGCGATGTGTCAGTCATGGATTGGAGGAGACGTGATTGAACTAGCTATTAGAGGGGGCATGACTAACGGTATTTCTGGGGATGTAACAATGCAATCTGTTCCTTTGTTATGGTTACAAAAGGACCTGTAAAGGAGTGAAGCAAAAGAAACGTGAGTGTTTCATGTTTTTTGTTTTGTTGTATTAACTAATATTTGTTTGTCATTATTAGATGGCTAAACTATCCAAGAGCTGCCGCTACAATGTCAGTGTTAAACCTGCACTGCACCATTGTTCACTATGAACTTGTATTGCACCACCTGGACAAAGAGCACTCACTACTGGATTAAGTGACTGTGTCTGTATTTGTGTGTGTCTTGTTTAGTGTCTTATTATTTTGGGACTGAGTGGTTTAACTGAGCAATACACACTGGTGTGTAAAGCCAGTTACTATTATTTCTCAGCCAATAAAGAGCTGTTTAACCGTGAACTGTGCTGTTGCAAATCATTCCTGAGCACTGCATCACCTCTACATCTGCACAATGCAAACCCCTTTGCAACCCTCCTTCATACAAATTTTTGGTTAACTGACATGCACACTAGAAGTCCTCGCCACTCACGCACTGCTTCACTTTCACGGGATATTTTTACAGACAAAAAAAGAAGTAGGAAGTGAGTTTTAGAAGCACTTGCACAAAAAGGAAGAAAAAAAGCCTCACTTAAAATTAAAAATGCCATAATCTGATAACAGTAACCCATCCGACCCGAGCCATAATATACAAACTACTCCCGACCCGACCCGAACCCTACACTTATTGTGGGGTCCCTTCGGGCTCGGGTCGGGTAGCAAGGCTCTAATTCCATCTGTATGTTAACAGTGAAACCTTCTATGCTTTCCATTTCATCAGACATGCCTTCTGCCACTTTACGTCATTGAGACCTTTGAACCATACCAGAAAAGAACAGCTGTATTCAATTGATGGTACTTTTTATTTTAAAGAAAAATTTATCCAAATCACGAATTCTGGAGTAAAACTGAGATGAAACTATCAAGACAAGGTCATGTGTGTTTCACTTAAATTCTTTATTAGTGTTTCCTTTCAGTTTAAACAAATATGCTACTCCTCCATTTCCCCCATGACAGTCCCCTTTGCTCCAGGGGACCCTATCTTGGGACCCTCCCTCTGCACTTCTTCTTTGCCCAGCTCCAACAGGCCCATCCATACTCAATCTTTATGAACACAGGAGCAGGGGCAGGTTTTCATAAAGAAAGAGCTCATTTATTCAGTCTAAACTCATTCAAAATGTTTCTCAGCTTTTACGGTACAGTAGAGACAAAAACAACAAAAGGAACACATGAATATCAACTCCTTCAGATGTCAGTACTTGATGAACTAAAGCGAGATCATGATTCGCATCCTTGAAGCTCATCCAATAGTGACATTAAACAAACAAAAAAAAAGTAGCAAGGACAAACAACATTTCTTGCCAGTGTAGCAGCAACGGTCCCAAATAGAATGGAAATAAGGTTAGTTGTGCTTGTATCCAGGCCACCATGGTACAACTCAGCTGTCAGACTCTAAAACTGAGACAGTCTTCTATATCAACCATTCAAGCAACTCAACCTTTTTTTCAAGAAGCACAGTATCTCCAATTGTAAATCTTCCATTAAAATTGACTTAATATTGCTTGCTTGAGGTGAGACAAGACATCAAATGCATCACTTGCGTTCTGAAGTTTTACAGCCACATGGGCACCCAAATTCCCCCTTCCTTTTCTCAACTCTGGGGAGGTGCTTCTTATTTCACTCAATCCACATTCCAACACCCCTGTTTTAAAGGAGCCTATGCAGAGATAGCAGACCCATCAAATACCATCAAAAATTCCTTTGCTCCTCTCAGTCAATGAGCCCCGTCCAGTTGCTACTGCTCAGAGAATCATAGCAACCAATACCCAGCATAAAGGAACAGGAACAAGCCTGCGTTTAAAGCCAAGGGATTAAATTGTTTAGGTCTCCTGGCCACGGGTGGCCTTCAAGTTGAGAGGTAAGCAGCATTTACTTTATTTTCACTGCAAACTTGTTGACAAGACATCTAGAATCCCCCTTAAAGATTGTCAAGTCAAAAATGGGGCGAATCGGGAGAAAAATGAGGTATGGAAATAAACAGTGGGTCTACACTTAAAATAGGCATTTACTGCATGAGTGAAGGGGAACCTTTTGAGTAGAGAGACAGTCTACCCCTATCCAAGAATGTGAGATTCACTTTCAGCTCAAAATGTCATGATTGCAAATACATAATTTTTAAACGCACAGCAGATGTAGTAAAAAGCTGTGAAGCTGCAGTGCACTCCTTAGGCGACAACATTGAATATGTTTCTTTTAGTGATCTACCTAGCAGGTACATCACCAAAGTCTGATACAAACTTTCACACATAGCCACTACATCTCAACTACCTTGCCCTATATCTTAGAGAGGAGGTAGTGTTTAGCCTCCATGCCCAGTCAATCTTTACCCTTTCTGATGGATGTGTGTACCAAGGCAGGGTTTTTCAGCTTGCACACTCGAGAAAACAGCTTTGATAAACAGGAGCCAATGTTTGTTTTTCTGTGTTTTGTTCCCACTGATACTGTGGATACTGTATTCTGTGCCTGAGCAGACTGAGACTGCTTCCCTAGAGACACAAGCAGCAATTGCATATTTTTTTTTTTTTTTTTTACATTCCTGAAAATTATGATAAGACGTCTCACAGAAACGTAGCACGGTTTTTTGGGGGGGGGGGTTGTGTTTCAAGCAGTCCTCCTGGGTGCTGCTTTCACATGGAAACAGGCTGTGCATGGCAAAGAAGAGCCAATGACAGGCATGGGCTTACTGCGTCACTCTGACTAAGTGCTAAAACCTTCACACACACCCCTGCTGAAGTTTACCATGATACATCTGCATAGTCATTTTCCAATTGACCTTGATTTTCATGTGTTCATGCTATTCTGTAGCTGTGCTTTATATACACACATACAAGTATTTTAAAAAATAATTTAATCATTACAAGTAGAGCTTCTGATTTTCAGTTTTAACCAATAAAACCCAAGAAAACACCCCTGATACAAAAAATGAAATCAGTGGTTAGCCAATAAACACTGGAAAACACAGGAAAAACTGTGGAAATGGTTAATCTATTCATATAGACTTTACCCGTTTCACATAAAAAAAAACTAAAAAAAAACTACTACAATAATAATAAATACACTTCCCAGTGCTCCTTGGCAATGTCCCGCCTTCCTGACCTATATCTATCATTAATTAGTTCTGAATACTTTAAACCCGCCCCAACTACTGAGTGACAGCACATTCCTACATTTCTATTGGAGACTCCGCTTGTGAGATTTAAAACGAGATTACAATCAGGAATGGAGGCTTGTTAGCTGGATTTAAAGCTGTATTACAGTTAAGATTCAGAGGATGTAAAATAGAATTGTGGTGAAACGTACAAAAATGCCTACACACAAAAACCCCAGAAGAATGTGTCTGTTACCATAGGGACTTTGTTGTGGTAGACAGTAAAGGGAAGACGGTTCAACTTACGTGTGCAAGTACAGTCGAGTTACTACTATACATATTTAGACAGAAAAAAAGCTTAAGCATTTTGGCCTGAAAAAAACAATGTACATAAAACTTGAAAATAGCTAAAAATAAGCACTGAAAAATAATTAATAAAAATGGAAAAACAGAAGCCCTAATTATAAGAAATAATTGTGGTATATCTTGGTAAAAGCATGGCAAAGTGTAGTAAAAAGTGTTGTATCACAAAAATCAAGAGCATGATAAAAAACACACACAAAAAAATAAAATTAAATAAATAGCATATAATTACTAAATTAATTCAAGCAAAGAAAAGGCATGGTAAACAGCTAAACAATGCATATTAGCCATGGTAAAGGTACCACAACACTGCAGTTTAATTTACAGGAATGTTATCATTTTTTTGGACAGTATAGTACTGTAACAGAGTCAAGGTCAAGCTCTCAGCGTGGGATACCTATCAGCACAATAGGCCAGATGTATCAAAGTCTTCACTAAACTTTATGCTAAAAACAACAGATGGTTGGCAGATGATTCAATATCAAAGAGGGCACTCATCATGGATAACAAACTTGATTGCTGATTTTCTCGCCACTTCAATTAGTTACCTATCCCTCCACAACCATTAAAATGCCTTATAGATTTATGTTATCACATGCTTCTTATTAATAAAGTACTGCATGAACAATTGGAATGGAATGAGGATACCACCTTTGGCAAAAAGGATGGATTTGTTCTTAATGTTACCCACAAGTCACTTCCAATTAAAGCCATACATGTGTCAGATGGACAGCGCATGAAGCTCACTTACTTGTCTATTAAAAATGCCACTTTTAATGAAACAGGGCGCAGTTCTAATGATGCCATGGGCTCAAATGGGGGAACCATTTGCCAGGTATACCTTCAAAGTGGATGCTGATTTTCCTGCGTCAAACAGGTGTTATAAGAAGGTTAATATAGTCTCAATCGGGCAAGTCACCGGATCGTGATCTCCGGCAAGGCACCAGTCTTGGAAAACTTTCCATTTATATGAGTACTGGGCTCTAGTGCTCGGCGCACTAGCAGATTGTAGTGTTTCTAATACTGCATCTGGCAAACCTAGTCTGAATAGATGGCTCCGTTCAATGGCCAGATCCAGAGTTGGAGCTGGGCTGGGTTCGGGTGCCATAATAGCCCTTCCGCTTGGCTCAGGAGGTCCTTGCACAGTGAGAGTTGCCACAGCTGATCCAACAACATGTCGGAGAGGAGAGCAAACTAGGGGCATCTCAGACATCTGGGTGCAACCAGAAGAACCTGTGCTCTCTCTACCCTGATCCTTTCTAGTGTCAGGGGTATTAATGGTAGTGGGGGGAACACATACAAGAGCCCCTGTGGCCAGGGGTGAGCTAGCAAATCTACTCCCAGGGGACCCCTGTCTCTCTCCATGGAGAACCATAGGGGCAATGAGTTTGCTGTGGCAAAGAGGTCGACTCGTGCCAGTCGAAACCTCTTCCAAATCTGTTCCACCACTTGAGGATGCAGCCTCCTCTCCGAGCTGTCTGGGGCTCCTCTAGAAAGGAGGTCTGCTGCCTTGTTGTCCACACAGGGGAGGTGAACTGCCCTGATGGAACGCAAGTTTCTGTGCGCCCAGGACAGGAGTCTGTGAGCTGCGTGGTTGTGCGCTAAATGTGATAACGCCAGGCTCATTGCATGCAGCTCTTGCACATTTATGTGCACTTGCTGCCAATGTCCGATCCACTGACCTCTTATTCCTCTCCCGTTCCAGACCGATCCCCTTGATATAGTTTGACCTGTAGGAGAGTGTCCTCTCTGAATAGGGAGAGTGTGGTCTCCAACGACCGAATCCTGTCTTCCGACAGTGATGCAAGCATGCTCACAGAGTTCAGTCTGAACCCCAGGAACACTGTGGACTGAGACAGTACAAAGTTGCTCTTCTTTTGATGTATTGAGAGCCCTAACTTCACCACATGATCTATGACCTGTTTTGTGTGAGCCTCTGTGCGTGCTTTTGACTGTGCGCAAACCAACCAATCATCCAGATAGTTTAGGATCTGAATACCCTGCAGCCTGAGTGGAGCCAGCGCTGCATCCATGCACTTTGAAAATGTGCGGGTCACCAGCGACAGGCCAAATGGCAGCACGCAGAATTCGTACGCGTTGCCTTGAAAGGCAAAGCGCAGATATTTTCTGTTCGCGGGACGGATCGGGACATGGAAATAGGCATCTTGCAGGTTGATCGATGTGAACCAGTCCCCTAGTTAAACGGACTGGAGGATACGCTGTGCTGTCAACATGTTGAACTTCCTCTGCTTGAGGAACAAGTTGAGGACCCAGAGGTCCAGAATTGGTCTGAAACCACCATCCCTTTTGGGCACCAGAAAGTACCTGGAATAAAAACCGCTGAGGACATCGTTTGGACTTACCAAGCGTACAGCATTCTTCCTTTGGAGATTAACGATCTCTTGTTGAAGGAGAATCGCCCTCGCTGGTTCGACGGTGGTGAGGAGCACACCCTTGAAGGGTGGCGGACCTATGCGGAATTGCAGAGCGTATCCATGTTTCATAGTCGAGGAGTCCTGGGTGCAGCCTTGCCATGTGTCGTTACCATTGGTCAGTCCGGTTGTGGGGAGGTTTGGTGGCAGCCGGGGTCCCTCAGGGGTGGTCTCTCTTGGGCTTGGGAGAGGGCGGATCTTTCTTTGGCCCTGGCCTCGGCCCAGCCGGAGAACCGGTTACCCCTGGCCTGCGGTGGTCCCCTGCAGCTGGCCCTGCCTTTGCCTCTGCCTGATTGTTTACTCTGGGGTGGAGGGCGATGTTCATACCCTTTTAACCCAGCAGGCTGTGCATGCCACCTTGGACGCTGACTGTAAGCTGGAAGGCGCAAGAACTTTGAGGCGACCTCCGTGGCCTTGTGGAACCTCTCAAGGCTCACATCAATGGTCGCCCCGAAAGTCTGCCCCAGTGTAATGATTCAGCACCTGGGAATAACTGAAGGGATGATGAAGATGGCCCTCCATTGAGTTTTCATCAACCCAAAGGCTAGTTCTATGATGGAACAAGCCCTGGAATGATGATGGTTGAAGCGGGCCTGAACCCTGCCCTGCACAGCCTCCTTGTACGGTGTAATCAGGCACACTGGATGTTTTACACAGGGGTACCCGCCATCTACCAACAAGAAGAACCCTGGTGAAGGGTACAGCCCACTGGTGTAAACAGGGCTGTTCTTCAGTACTCTGGAGTCATGCACTGACCCAGGGTAACTCATAAGCACATCCAGGAATCGTCCAGTGTGGTCACATATGGCTTGAAGCTGAATGAAATGGAACAGCTTCCGTTTGAAGTAGCACTGCGCAGTGGCCTGGCCTGGAGCTTTAATACAGATGTGACACCCATCAATTGCCCCCACAGCCTTCTGAAATGCCTGGTGATTGGCGAGCTGTCCAACTCCCTCTCCCACAGCGCCGAGCTCCTCCTGATTTGGGAGTTTGATGACTTGAGGGAGGATTTGCATCAGCATCTGCAATGTTGTGCACCTCCCTGTGCACTGTGGTCCGAGGGACAGAAAAAGCTATTGCCTTAACCCTGTATGATGTTCCACAGGCCAGCCAGAACACAAAAATTAGGATCACGAGCTGATGGCCCCAGCCGTGACGCCTCTCCCCACTGAGAATGCCGAACAAAGCATTCAGAGACTCCCCTCTCAGACGGAAGTGAGGCAAGGTTCTCGTTCCTCATCAAAAAAAAGCAGCAGAACTGGCACTTCATTGTTAAGCCTGCAGGCTGCTAGATCTCTGAAAAGTGAATTGGATAAGGGGTTTTAGTTTAAAATATATATTTTAAAATATTTCTATTCACTTTTAAGTATTTGATTTTTAAATGTATATTTACATATTTGTTGTATTGGTTAGTATTACGTTGTGTACATAATTATATTGCTGTTAATGTAGAAGATACCTTGTATGTTGGTACAGTATTGTTGCCTTCTTGGCTGAGTCTCCCTTTAGAAAATAATAATTGGAATTACATTTTTAACTCTACACGCCTGGTTTCACTGTTTTCAGTTTATTACGTATATCTCTAGGGGGCAACAAAATTAACTTTAGAATGGTATAAGAGACAATGCTGTATATAGCATTCAATTACCATGTAACCATACTCATTGTTATGATTATTACAATGTTTGCAGTGAAGATTTATATGAAATAGTTGGATAGTTACTGCAATTAAAAAAAAAAAAAAAAAACTTTATTTATTAGCTATAGGCCTACAACTTACTTCTCCGGCCACCCTCATCAATCCCAATATGGCTGCACAGCAACGATGGGCTCTCCTACGGATTGCAGACCCCATCCCCCGTTGGTCATTAATTAATTAAAAAATAGCGATGGCTATTGCGGCTGCAAGTGTCTCTATTTTAATTCTCTCTTCTCCTCTCAGAGTCTTGGCGTCAAAATGTAGCTTGCTACCAATGTTTTGATTGTAGTTGTGCTAATAAACAACCCCCCCCCCCAACATAAATAAAAATAAAAAAAGACACGCACACATATAATGACAACACGAGAAACAAATGTTTTATTATTGCTTTATTATGAATAGCTACTTTATGCATAACAATATTTAAAAGAGTAGAATATCTTACACATACAAACAAATCTGTCATCTCCCTCCTGAATTTCCAACATTGCAATTCGGACAGACCGTAAGCTACACATTTCAAGCGCTGACTAATGACGACGCCTTTCCCTGTCCATGAGTGATGACGCTGAAGTGTGTTCCAATTGAATCACTTTTGCGTCCCCTATGCCCTACTTACCTTCAAAGTGACCACTTCCAGAAGTGATCACTTTGAAGGGAGCAGGGCGTAGGGGGCGAGGTTTTGGATCGGAACACAGCCCAAATTCAACATCACATGCTCATCACTTCCCATTTTCCCACGTTATATTTTCCCAGAAGTGATTACTATCAATGCAGTCGTTTTTGTTTTATCTGTAAGGGACCATGGCATCTGCTAAGAAAGCGAAGTTGGATGTATGTTCATTCAACCCCTCTTGGACAAACGAGTTAGGATTTATTTTACAGAAGGACCGCGCTGTGTGTGCTTTCTGCTGTGAGAGCGTTGTTTGCAGAACATCAAGTTTACGCCAACATTTCGAAAGAGGCATGAGAAAAACTTCAAGGATGAAGCAGAAAAGGTTGATTCTATTAAGAGGGCAGTGGCTAGGTACAGAAACCAAAGCAGTGTAATTAAGAATCTGAGCATCAGCAAAAATCAAGCTACAGAGGGAAGTTATAAAGTTGCTGAGTGCATTGCTAAACATGGAAAACCATTAACAAATGGGGAATGTATTAAGGAGGCTTTCCTCAGTAGTTTGGAGGTTTTGTTTGATGGTTTACCGAACAAGGACACAATCATCTCTAAGATCAAAGACATGCCAATATCTGCCAGGAGTGTTGAAAGGCGCATTACTGAAATGGCAAAGAATGTAAGCAAGCAGCAAACAGTGGCACTTAAAGACGCTGCGGTGTTTATGGCCCTTGATGAGAGTACCAACATTAATGATGTTGCCCGCCTGGCAGTTGTTGCAAGATACTGTGACTTGGAGACTGTAAGAGAAGAACTGTGTTGCTGAAAGCCTACGCATGGAACTACGAGTGGAGAGGACGTTGCCACAGCATTTGTTGAACATTTTGAGAAGCAAGGGATTGACATTGGCAAAATATCCGCTGTAACAACAGATGGCACTCCTGCAATGGTTGGAAAACAGAAGGGGTTTGCTAAGATTATTGAGGATAAAATAGGACACCCCATCCTGAAATTCCACTGCATCATTCACCAAGAAAGTCTTTGTGCAAAGATTTCTAACTCTGATCTTAACACTGTGATGGCTACCGTGGTGTAAATAGTCAATTTCCCTGTTGCTCGCTCTTCTTTGACACACAGACAGTTTCAATCCCTGCTGGAGGTGATGGACAGTGCACACAAGGATATCCCTCTTCACAGCAGTGTCAGGTGGCTAAGTTGCAGGAAGGCTGTTGGAGTGGTTTGTGAATCATTTTGATGCAATCAAGACCTTTCTCACAGAGAAGGGGCAAAACTACCCAGAGCTGGAGGACGAGAAATGGCTTGTTAAACTCATGTTTCAAACTGACATCAGAGGCCACCCTAACGAGCTCAACCAATGCCTGCATGGCGCGGGCCAAACTGTCTTGGACCTTCACGAGACATGGATGGCATTTGTTGCTAAACTATCCATCTATTCAAGGGATATTGCTATTGCCACTTTCCGCTACTTCAAGCACCTGAGGGAGCTGTCAACGCAGTGCACAGTCAGTACCACTGGCATTGGAATATACATGCGGGGGGCTGGAGGCCAAGTTCTCTCACAGATTTCAAGATTTCCAGTGATATGGATCTATGTTTTCTTTTTTGATCAAACCCAACAGCTATGACAAGAGCGAGTTGGATTTACCTGTGTTTCAGTGGCTGGGTGTTGAGGACTTTGAAATGCAGCTCACTGAGTTAAAGAACTCAAAATTATGGGTGTCCAAGTTCACAGAGCTGCGGAGGCTGCTGGAAATGACTGACAGGGATCACGGATCCTCCATTCTAACCTGTTGGACATCGCTGCCAGATAAGTTAATCTGCCTGAAGAACACTGCATTTGCTTTGTTGACAGCATTCAGATCAACCTATCTCTGTAAGCAGATATTTTCCCACATGAAGTCAGTGCTCAGCCTCTCTTGCAGCCGTTTAACAACGGACCACTCTGAGGCATGTGTGATGCTCAAGGTGATGAAACACAGGCCACAGATCGCGCAGCTTAGCAGAGAGAAGCAGGGACAGGGATCACACTAATCCGGTAAAGACGCGATAGACATGATAAAAATGACAATATAAACTGATATGTGTAAAAAGCCCTGCAGGGAAAAGCTTGGAGCCTTGGACAGTAATAACTCTAAATCTGGTTAAGATGTGTGTAGCCTTCAGTGCTTGACAAATGCCAAGGTGAAATGTGCAAAATTATCAGCAAGGAAACCCTTTAACAGTAATCACACTAAACCTGGTTAAGATGTGTGTACAGTGCATAATAGAATGCAAAGGTGAAATGTGTAAAAATGTTGAAAACAATTGATAACGTGAAACTGATGTATGGCACGCGGGTCATTACATTTTTTTTTTATAAAAAGAACATTTAAAAAAGAAAAGGTTGCCAACCCCTAGTTTATATAGTAAGAGTGTTAGCTATTATTTATATTGTAATAGTGGTAGCTATAGTTTATATAGTAATAGTCTTAGCTACAGTTTATGGCCCTTTTGTAAAGCATGAGCAAAATTAACTGCAGATTCTCTGTTCTGAAGTTGTATAGTCACCTCACTGCTCTTAATTTTTTGGGAAAAATAACATTTGGATACCATTGGTTTTGCATACGATTTGGTAGCACACTGGAACAAATGGTTCCACTGGTATGTCAAAATATTAACATCACAGGGATGTATCTTTCAAAAGCTGGAGTCATTGTAGTTGCCTTTGTGCTATACCACTTAGTATGTAACGATGGACATAATAGTACTGTACTACTGAGTTATCACTGAAAATAATTTGACGAGTGAGAGTTCAATGTCATAGACACTCACACACACACACAAACCCTGAAGCCCAGTCTCTGCCAAAGGGCAGTGCATTAGAGATGCTAACCCAAAGATTAGAATTACAGACAGAAGAGTCTGTTACAGACAAGTTGTTCCTCACTCTACAACCAGGACAGCCACGTCACACAGCCCACAGACACTTCACTCAAGGCATTTTGCAACACAATTGGGCTGAACTAAGCTGGAAGTAGCCAAGATATACAGTAGCAGCCTTACATCACTGACAGTACAGGAGCCTCACAGACAGTACAGGAGCCTCACTGACAGTACAGGAGCCTCACTGACAGTACAGCAGCCTCACTGACAGTACAGCAGCCTCACTGACAGGGGTCTCACTGAAAGTACAGGAGCTTCACTGACAGGAGCATCACTGACATGGGCCTCATTGACAGTACATGAGCCTCACTGACAGGGGCCTCACTGACAGTACAGGAGCCTTACTGACAGGGGCCTCACTGACAGTACAGGAGCCTCACTGACAGGGGCCTCACTGACAGTACAGGAGCCTCACTGACAGGGGCCTCACTGACAGTACAGGAGCCTCACTGACAGGGGCCTCACTGACAGTACAGGAGCCTCACTGACAGTACAGGAGCCTCACTGAAAGTACAGGAGCCTCACTGACAGGGGCCTCACTCACAGTACAGGAGCATCACTGACAGTACAGGAGCCTCACTGACAGGGGCCTCACTCACAGTACAGGAGCCTTACTGACAGGGGCCTCACTGACAGTACAGGAGCCTCACTGACAGGGGCCTCACTCACAGTACAGGAGCCTTACTGACAGGGGCCTCACTCACAGTACAGGAGCCTTACTGACAGGGGCCTCACTGACAGGAGCCTCACTGACAGTACAGGAGCCTCACTGACAGGGGTCTCACTGACAGGGGCCTCACTGACAGTACAGGAGCCTCACTAACAGGGGTTTCACTGACAGTACAGGAGCCTCACTGACAGTACAGGGGCCTCACTGACAGGGGCCTCACTGACAGGGGCCTCACTCACAGTACAGGAGCCTTACTGACAGGGGCCTCACTCACAGTACAGGAGCCTTACTGACAGGGGCCTCACTGACAGTACAGGAGCCTTACTGACAGGGGCCTCACTCACAGTACAGGAGCCTTACTGACAGGGGCCTCACTGACAGGAGCCTCACTGACAGTACAGGAGCCTCACTGACAGGGGCCTCACTGACAGTACAGGAGCCTCACTGACAGGGGTTTCACTGACAGTACAGGAGCCTCACTGACAGGGGCCTCACTGACAGTACAGGAGCCTCACTGACAGGGGTTTCACTGACAGTACAGGAGCCTCACTGACAGGGGTCTCACTGACAGGGGCCTCACTGACAGTACATGAGCCTCACTGACAGTACAGGAGCCTCACTAACAGGGGTCTCACTGACAGTACAGGAGCCTCACTGACAGGGGCCTCACTGACAGTACAGGAGCCTCACTGACAGTGCAGGAGCCTCACTGACGGTACAGAGTGACCATTATATTTATATTAATAAACGTTATATATTATATATACACATTATAAAAATTTTACAGTAGGGTTCACTGTTGCGAAATGAGGAGAAGTAATCCCTGTTGGTTTCCCATCCCCAACTCCGGGAGCGGCAAAGCCAATGTGACGCCCCCTTCGGAGTCCCCAGCAAAGTTAGGCCTCTTTGCACAGCCCAGACACTAACTGACTTGAACTTCTTAAAAAGGGAATTTACATAGTCTTCTAAAATAAAGAACCATTGTCTTTAATCATCTTTAGTACCATGCCTATTTAAACAGATAATCACAGTAATGTGTTTATACGTATTTGTACGTGCGTGTTTGTGTGTGTACTTTTTATCTGTATATACATATTGTGTGTAAACAGTCAATACTATTACTAGACCACAGTTTTACAGTAACTGATTAGGCAGCAAAAGATCTGACTGGTACATCTTGTAGATCATAGTGATATTTTTCGTTTAATAAAGACAAATAGACAAATAAAAATAATCAACAATCACATTAATTGTGTAACATGAATAGCATTTCTTTATTCAATTGTATATGCTAGGTTTCAGATCGATCTTCTAAGTCTAAGACATTTTACAATGCTATAACATATACTCACTATATTTCGTACACTTCAGGTCTTGGCGGTGCCATACACCTTCCACTTCTTAATAATCGTCTTGACCGTGATCCAAGGGATATTCAAGGCCTTTGATATTTTTTTAAACCCATCCCTTAATCTGTGCATTTCAACAACTTTGTCCTGGAGTTCTTTTGAAAGCAGCTTGGTGCTCATGGTTGAGTCTTTGCTTTGAAATGCACTACCCAGCAGAGGGAACCTATAGGAACTGCTGAATTTATCCTGAAATCATGTGAATCACTACAATTTAACATAGGTGGAGGCCAATTAACTTGTGTGTGATTTTGAAGGCGACTGGTTACACCTGAGCTAATTTAGGATTGCTATTACAAGGCGGGTGGACACTTATCCAACCAAGCTATTTAACTTTTTATTTTTTTAATAAATTTTCTACATATTTCTAGAATATATTTTTCACTTGGAAGCTGTGGGGTAGAATGTGTAGATAAATGAAAGACTATTTTAATGTATTTTAATTCCAGGCAACAAAAGGTGAAAATTTTGAAATTGGTGTAGACTTTCTATAGGCACTGTATATATATTATATATATATATATATATATATATATATATATATATATATATATATATATATATATAGATATATATATAGGTAGCCATGTTTATCACCTACTGCGGTTGTTTTAGTGCAGTTTTAATACACACACACACACACACACACACAATTTCATAACTCTGCTGTACGGTTACTAACTCAGGTATATGATTGTACAGGTATATGATCCTCTCTGTGCATATAAATAACTCGCGTAGAATGTCCATCTCCGAAGCGATGAGCCTCCGTTTTTTCATTTCTGGTGATGTCACCCAGGAGTTGACTGCTATTGGTCGAGTGCAGATGCGTTGTACGAGCAGGGCGTCAAATTGCTCTGGGAGAAATCTGGACACGCCGCGAAGCAACGCCCTAGTGTGTGAGGGTACATAGGAATCCATTATATCAAAAAGTGACCCTAGGTGATGTGATGCGATGCGACGTGATGCAACACGACATGATGCGCTGGTGTGTCCTGTGCAACATCACAGACATCCGATGACTCATCAAAAGCAAACCAAATATATGTAGCAGAACTTATATTTTTTACTTGCTGCATGTCAACCTGATCCGCCATTTCCACAGCTCGACTGTGAACTGTTTGCAGATAAAGACATATCTTGTATTTGCTGCAAGATTTTGTTTTTGTTGGGAATTCTTCAAATAGCTCTTTGGCTATATTAAGCATACAGCTCTTCACATATTCGCCATCAGTGAAAGGCTTACCTTTGCGAACAATCTCTCAACAGCCTGCAAAATTTCCTGAATTTAAACTTCCATCATTATTCGGCCATGCCAGTAGTTTACTTTGCCCCAGTTTCATTTTTCTTTGCAGCTTCGCAGGCCTTTTTCCACGCCTCACCTTCTGAGAATTTTGCTGCAAATGCAACATGTTTTGTCTAGAGATGTCATTGTAATTTTTTTTTGTTTTGAAATCAGTCGTTCACATATGAGATAAAATGGAAATCCTGACTTCTCCACAAAGGCGGACATATCAGTCCGGGTAAAAAGACCAGTATTCCTCATCTGACTTCTTTGTTTTTACCATTTTTTTAAATGAAACTAAAGAACTCTACACCACACTTTGAAACTGAAAAAAACACAGTAAAAAGAGGGGTTACAAATTGTGACTCGTGTGCATGTTGTTTGTTGACAGATCTCGTGACCAATCAAAACAAGATGAAACAGACTCCAGTAATATAAACACCAATAAGAGCAGCAGGTAGGTGGATATAAAAATAAATAAATGAATAAATAAATACAGTAGGATATCAAGTCCCAAGTTGGTACTATACTAATAGTACATTTAATTAATTATTATTATTGTGAATGACAAGGCCTCGTACACACACAGCCTAAATGCGGTTGCGAGTTCACTCACAAAGTTCAGTTGCAAAAGGCAGTGACAACTGCACTAGTTAATCCTGTTTAGAACAAGTATCGAGTTTGGTTATTAATTTAGTTTGGTTAGTTAATGTGCAGCAACTGTGTGTGTGTGTGTGTGTGTGTGTGTGTGTGTGTGTGTGTATTAAAACTGCACTAAAACAACCACAGTAGGTGATAAACATGGCTACCTACTGCAGACTCACTTGGTCTGAAGAAAAGTCCAAAAAATGAATAAATGTTTGGTCTGAGGAAGGGGTCCAAGATAAACTGGATAGCAGCGAATGAAATTAATTTAGCAATGCACTTATAGATGTATTTAGCAGTGCAGAAAAAGCAAAACTGTCTCCACTGGATTTGCAGAAAAGAGCATAGCTGCGCTTGACGAGCTCTCAATCTATTACGTCCTGTATTTAATTCCAAAAGCATAAACACAAACACAGCCTCCATTCTGCCGCCACACAAACCTAAAGAATGTCATGTAATGGTGGTCTGAGTTCAGCTGTTAGTTTAAACAGAGAGTGCCTCACTTCAGTAATGAAAGGCATGTGTGTGTACAACAAACAACTGCAGCGAGTGCAGTTTTTTAATACAGCTGTCATGCTAACTGGAGTGTGTGTACGAGGCCTAAGAGACTTGAGAGCCATACTTGGTTACTTAAAGAGTCAGGTATGGGTTGCCGACCCGTCCTAAAGACTCCACCTATGTTGGCGGGGGTAAGGGGGGGCTGTCTAATGGATATCTCTGGAATATTAGACACTATTTAAATGATTAAAATAGACTCATGGGAATGAACAGCTGCTTTCTAACACACTGTTAGAGCACAACAGTTAACGTATATATTTGGTATCATTTTGCTACCCAAAACTCTTAATTTGATTTTTTTTTTTTTATGCAGTAACATTTTTCTGATACCTTACCCTGCAGTATTGAATGAATGAACACGTACATAATTACCTGTATTCATTTTTTTAACACGTACATTGTTAGTGTCTTTCATAAAGCGGGAAACCACTCCTAACAGAGCTTGCCTATTTGTAGATGACTGAGATTTGTACCACCCCATGTAAATACATGCAAGGCTCACATTGCAAATCATATTGGACAGTATTAAAGTACAAATACTGTACCTACAGTACAGAACAACATGGATACAATTTAAAGGTATGAAGTTTATTTTACAGACCAAAAGTAAAATTAAATAACTGTTAAAAATATTATGATTTTATAAAATATCAGACAATGACCTAACAGGATATTACGTTTATTCAGTGTCTATAAAATGCTAATTTAATCTGTCATGGAGATTATTTTGTTATAATGTTAACCCTGGTTTCACCCACGCTAAAAACGAAGACATAATAGGTAGATAACTATTATATATATATACAGCTCTGGAAAAAATTAAGAGACCACTGCAAATTTTTCTTAAATCAGCATCTCTACATGTATGGCAGCCATTCCATTTCAGTGTCTGTTGAATTCCAACACAGGCACACCTCATTCTACTGAATGAGGTACTGATTAGGGGATCACCTGAACCAAATCTTATTTAATGAGGAAAAGTATAAAAACCACTCCTGTGGTCATCACTATCCTTTTGAATAGGACCAGCTGGATGGCAAAACAGTGCTAGTAGTACCTCAAAAGTAACTGGAATCAAAAAATAACTATTGACCATGCCAAAAGAGTTGAAAAGGAAAGTTTTGAGTGAGGAAAAGAAGGGTTCAATTCTGGCTTTACTGGCAGAGGGATAGAGTGAGCGTCGGGTTGCTTCCATCCTTAAAATTTAAAAGATGGCGGTTCATAAGAACAAGGTCAAGCAGCACACATTGGGGACAACAAAGCTACAGACCGGCAGAGGGCGAAAACGACTCTCCACTGACCGGGATGACCGCCAACTCATTCGAATGTCACTCAGCAACCGTAGGATGACAGATGACAGTTAAAAAAAAACGCTACCGAAAAAGAACATTTTTCTAACTTCTAGCCTTGAGGTTGGAATAGTGGACAGAGATAGTATTACAGACCATAAAGTGATGGATAGCAGCCTCATATTAAGGACAGTGTTCGAGCAGAGCTGTGTCTTGATTTACAACAGTCCTGTTTCCTGTGCTTTGTATATATTAATTTGAATGTATTGTGCTGCTCTACATTGATAAATAATTGAGTGTCTTTACCGACATACCCTAAGCTTTCTCCTAGGGCTATCACTCCTAAAATCAATACGTGTCTAGTGCAGTGGTTCTCTAGGGCCCGGAGAGAAGCGTGTCTTTTTACACAAGAAAAGTAGTGCATAAAATACAAACCATGTTCTTTTTTGGCTTGTTTTTGTAAAACACATTCCTACACGATGCATTATGATCTTACACTGTTTTTTTTATTTATGATAATTACACAAACTATGTATTAAATGTTTATTGTTACTGCAGTAAAGTTTTTGATTGCCAGCTGTTTGTCAGCAGATAAAAAGTCTTGAGAACCTTCATTCTAAAACTCAGCAAAAGCAGGGGTGTATTTGTTTATCTCCTACAATGACAGCGTGGCAAACAGGTTCAATGGAGCTGCAGCTAAAACTATATTCAGGAAATATAAACAGGTGGACCTTAAAGAAAAGTGGATGCACAGAAAATTATAATGATTATGGGACACTTTAGCTGAAAATAGTGTGGCGCTGTAGCCCAGCAGCAAGAAACATTTAAATTTAATTCTCCAACATCCAGAACATATCCTGGGGATCAGGAAATTTGACTATCTTTTTCCCCAGCTCAATTAGATTGGAGTATTTCTGCTCTGCACCAGTTGTACGGCTTTTGAACTTCTGTTTCTGAAACATGTACTTTCAGAGAATTATTTCTAACTCTGTGTTGGCGTCACTTGTGTTGGCGTTGCTTGTTAAAAATCCTCTGCATTTAACAACTGCACAGACCAGTGGCAGAATAAAAATGCATTAATTCTCTGATGAAGGTACTCTGTGATGTGCAGAGCTTTTATTATTACAGTGAGGGCTGGTAAAATACAAGTAAGGTGATGAAAGTCATATTAATTTTTATTAATAGTACTCAGGATTCACTGATGATGTGATCAGGTAAAACGCTCTCCTCAGCTCCACCAGAAATGGCCGTCTGTGTTCAATAAGTGCACTGTACTGTACATTAAGCTACATCTAAAACAAGAGACACTGTATTATTGCGTGGGTCAAATTAACATGTCATTGACAAATGTAATGGCTTGCTAAAAGAAAAGGGTTTTGTACTCCATTTGAATCGCAAATTTCTTTTCCGAACGATGATGGTTGAGTTTAGTAAGTGCCACTAGAGTAAGAAGGGTCGACACTCTAAAGTAAAGCACACACACACAGCTCCCCATTACCAGCAGATCAATTTAACAGAAGTTTTCAAAACCTTAGCCTGAGGTTTATCTGCCTTTAAATCCCCCTCACTTTGATCTGTAAAACTTCAACACACAAATATAATTTTATATGCAGCACACTGTAATACATTTTGATTAACTTTTACAGTTTGTTTACCAGACGCGCATAAAGACCCGAGCCTTTACTGCTTGTCACCTGGTTTAAATCCAGCTCAAAATGTAGAATTGCTGTGCATTCAGATTCATAAAAAATAAGACAAATCAGTTTTGTGCTAATAACTTCCATGAGAGCATGAGAAACTGGCACCACACCACTCTGAAATATGCAACTGAGACACGTGTTTGTTTATTCAGGATGTCTGTCTTGCTCACTTGCTTTGCTTAGTTCAGATGGCTGTAAATACTGTTTAGGTTTTTATTTCTGACACATCATTGTTACATTTCAAGTATTTTTAGTTGAGTAGAAGTTATGTAGAGTCAGTCACAGTGTGGGTACCCAAGTGCTACTTTAGTTATTAAAACCTTTGTAGGACTGCATAATCTGAAGCCTTATCTATTAAATGGATACAATAGAGAGGGTCATAGAGATCAGGCTGTTTTTTCACTCATTTGTCCAAGAGCCCAGCCACATGCATTCTTGAAAGTCTTAAAGCATTTAAACATGTTTTTTTTTCTTCTTTTTATTAAAAGTAGGACTAATAATTAAACAAATATAATATTTAGTCAAGAATAAAGCAGTTAGGTACAGTTAGTGTTAGCATTGCCCCAGCATCTACCAGTATTTATATGCAAATCACTGTACTCAATAGTTTGTGGAACCTACTGTACTGCTCACGTACAGAATATAAGTAAACAATTCAAGGATACTAGCCAAAGAACCCAATTCTCCCCATGTGCAATCTCTAGCTCACATTCAGCTCCTCCCTGTCTCCAACTCTCCATCCAAATCCAGTGTTTTATACAAACACAGGAAAATGAGGCATTAAATCCACCTTCCAATACCCCGCCACCCACTCCCTAACACACACAGACACACACACAGACACACACCATCCCTTCTGTCCCTGGGACCAGGCCAGGAGGAGGTCAACAAAGAGATTCCATAGAAACTTGGCTTCCACTTCCTTTCCTTCCGTTTAAATTTAGTTCCACGTACGCATGTCTTCTGTGACTGTGTGTGGGTGTATATGCTTGTGTGTGTGTGTGTGTGTGTATGAATTAAAATGACAAACACCTGCCTGTGGACACCAGGACTTCTTTGTGGGACACCAGGAATGTGTCTGGGCTACAGAAGAACTTACTTATGAGCCCTCTGTCAAAGTTTGTCAGATCTGCTGTCTTGCCCATTGTGAGTGAAACTGAGTGCAGCTTTTTATATTACAGAATAATATCCAGGGATACTAATTAATCATTCATTTTATGGACAGCCTTTCCTTTACTGACCAGTTGAAAGGCAAAGTCTGTGAAACATCTAGGGTGTGTCCCCCTCATTGACCAGGAGGAGAGGTACAGTCTGTGTCTGTCATTGATTCTCACAGTTTTCATGGCTTTAGTGCAGTGGCGGTCAGTAACACCCCAAACGATTCATTTTGGTGGAACTCAACAAGCTCTGCAATCCACCAGTAAGCTATGACCAACAATTATTATTAATACTGTCCAATATGTAAAATAGCAATAAAAAAACAAAACAACCACAACAACAAAATGTAACAAATGTGCAATCAAAGCATTTTTAATATGGTAGTTATAAAACAGAAACTTACCAGGATTTTTCACGAGTCTTGAAACCTCTTGGCAGGGCGCTACGCTAACTTTAAATTTAGGGGCACACACACACACACAAAAAAAAATTCAATTTCAAATGTATCGTGGAATATCTACAAATCAATTTGTCCTTCCTTTCTTACATGCAGTTCAATACTTTTGCATCAATAACATTATAATGGACAACTTTTTTTTCCACATTAAGTGATTTTTAACTGCCTGGTAGCATCTTCCTCAGAATGTGCCACTTGTCTGTTTATGGTGATGAGACGTTTCTGAATGCATGCCTCTCCGCACATTGCGTGGCATCATTTTGAAGCACTGTGTTTAATATATTTTCACGTTTGAACTTCTGGCTCCCTGTTAAAAATGCAGTCTTGCCTGCCATCAGTTCCCCTGCACCCTAACAAAATGTGCAAAACAATGATGCTTTTTTCTTTTTTTCTTGTTTTTTTTTTTTTTTTTTTTTTTAACACTGTCAGATTTAAGCCAGGGAAAATATTTTAGCCACTGTTGGTTGAACAACTGTGAACATGCTATAACTAACATAACCCTTCTCAAAGTTCCCTGTTTGCTTTCATCTTCATTGCTCATTCCTTGTAAAGATGCCGGCATATCTAAATTTTGTTAATCGCGATTTTCTTTTGAATCTTCTCCAATCACATGAAAATAATTTATTTTCCTCTTCTTGGTTTGACAAGTTTTCAAACTGTCTGAAATGAGTAGCCATCGCACTGATAAATCAGTGAAATGGCAGGATATGGGATTTGTAGTTTTTAATTTGTTTTTAACAGTGGGCAGTGGGCACCAATAAACTACATTCCCACAGTATATTACAATTGACTTATGAGAGTGACCTATGCTGCCACAGTAATTAAACTTTTAGTAATAACATTATGCAACACAATTTTTGTTCCTGGGTAGTAAGTGTTATTTCCTAATTGCTTATGCCTCAAAAGTATAGAAAATGGCTATTATTCCCCACAAACTTTGCTTTTGTGACCAGGACAGTGATATTTTGAAATATCACTATTTCCAATGAGAAAACGGGCGCTTTTGTGTCTTTTCGTTCACATAAAGTCAGAAAAAAACAACATATGAATCCAAATTAACATGTATTTATACTAAAGTAATACAAAAATGACTACAAAAGATTTAGAAGTGAGTAGTTTTTCGAGATTTACGATTATACTGTAAATTACTCACTTCTAAATCTACTCACTTCTAAATCTTTTTCTAAACAAACTGCTCCTCCTTCCATGAATGTTCCATTTTACTGTGTATTTTCTCCCTTCACCACCTGACCACACTGCATTTACAGTTACAGTTCGAATGACACCATTATTATACAAGTGTACCTCCCTGAAAAAAACCCCACAGCAAACCAGATCATTAACATCAATGGCAACACAAATATTGCACAATCATGGTCGAGTAGCATACTGTCTGATCTGGAAATGGTACCATGGAACTGCAATAGATTAAGAGTGTGCATTAGGTCCTACCATTGTGATCCTATATAAAAACATTACCCTTCTGGGATCATCATACCAGTTTTTCTGTTCACACTGACCCTTTGTACAATTCCATTGCATTGCTATTGTAGTGCCACTTGACTAAACAAGCACCCGAGTAGCACTGGTACACTATACTATACCCCATTGTTGATTTAGCCAGTTGCTAACTATGGCACACTGCTCATAGACTTCATTTTTCTCACTGTCAGATACGTACCAATATATATAAATCTCTTCCCCTCAACACACTGAGGGTAGGAATGAGGGTCAAATGGATCTAATGCAAAAAAATCATTTCTCTTTCAATCATATCTACTGCTAGCCTGCCTTGTACCCACACAATGAGGTTCTGTGGGTGGTACGGCTTTCTGCTGCAATGTGCCTACTAGGCTTCAGAACTCACTTCTTAGAAAACTCCAAACACTTTCACTGTTCAAATTTGGGCTGAAAACCTACACAAAATAATCTGTCTGGTCTTGAGTTTAGTACATGCTTTGAGATATTTTTGTTCTTAAAGTTACATTGGGTATTTGCAGAGGTTACTTGACATCAGCTGTTTGGTAAACATCCAACATAATCAGATCACAGCAATACCTCAAGTACTGTAGGAACTTGCAAGGACACACTCTGGTTCCAAGTAGACTGTCATTCCCTGTCTTTTGTTTTCAGAAGAGTCTTGTTGCGTGAGAAAATTAAAATTGCCATGGCAACCTGACATCTTTCTGCTCCTTGTTAGCCATATATGTTACCACAATTACAAGATTACTCCCCACAACTAATGTAAAAATGAAACCAACCCAGCGATTGGTGGTTTCATTCCGCAAGTCAGATTAAATATACTTCATCCATACTTTACAGCAACAAGCAAAAATGTACAATTCTACAGCTGGTTTATAGTTGTCTTACATGTACTGTAGCACCCACACTTTGTATAGAACTGCATATTGTTAATATCCCAAGCATTTTTTTAGATCAGTTCTATCAAAGTGTTTTACAGTCACACAGAATCCACTAGCTTGAAAACAGTCAGACCAATCAATAGTCTATTATTACCACAGTCAGTCATATGCTTCATTTCCTAGACTCACAAGGGAGGATGCCTTTCTGTAAAAGGCCTTTCACACTCAAAACTGTTTTTTAAATGTATGTAATGTACTGCCACCATTTTCAACGAATAAAAAATAAGAATCCCGTTGCCATAACAGACCCATGTGATCAGTTTGAGAAAAACAGGGGTTGTACCAGAAAAAAATCGGAAACAAGAACTGTGATGTGTAGCACACACATAGGCTGTACATTACATGACTAATTCATGTGTTGTGGAGAAGTCATCCCAAAGTGTATTCTGTCATATTAAAATCTCTCTTTTGCAAATCAGTTTCAGTTATGATGGGCAAGACAGAAAATCTGTCGGTTTTGATGGAGGGACAATTGAAGGCAAGAATGTCACGTGTCCCACACAATTGAAAACTTGTCACGTTAAATCTGTGTCTTATTTACCATAAACTAAATGTTAAATACACCTTTAGATATGCAGTACAAACATTACTTATGTTAATAAAGTTTGACGTAAGAGCTATTACAAAATGACATGGAATATTACTGTAGTTGCTTGGTCCAACAAATGAAATGCAAGCAACTTGAGCTTGGAGGTGTAAGACCAAAATTTAAACTTTTGCCATCTGGAAGGTTATACTTAAGTTTTATATTGGTCACGTCAAGCCTTTGCTTTTACATAAACCTTCCTCCCTATTTTTTCTAAAAGGAAAGAAACACAACATTTTTTGTTTGAGCAGTGGAGGAAAAATTATAAATAGTCAGCACCATACTATACGTTACAATGCTTTCACTATACTTCTCTATACTATGCTATGCTCTTGGTATACCACAGTGCATTTTATAAATGGTAAAAAGTGAATTGAAAGTGAACTGAAACTTTGAAAGTGAATGGCCCTCGGCACAAACAACAATCCCTCCTTTGGTGCTGGTTACATGATGACAATCATTAAAACACACTGCAAAAAACCCTAAGATTTCTCTGATCTGCCTGTTCTGAGATTTGGAGCTGTCAGCCTCCATATGGCTGGTGTCTCCTCACTACATCCCTACAGGCAGTCAGCGTGAATTATGTCCTCCAGCTTCCAATGTGCTGACACCTCAGTAATTAACCTTTCTATTCCCCTCTCTGGCAGCGCACTGCGATGTAGACACAGGGTGCATGTCATGTGATTCTCTACCACTCTGACCTCCCATTGCATGAAAATAGCACAGCACTAAAAGAGTGATGATCTCTTTTATTTTGGCTCAACAGGCTGCATCTAATTTGGAGTTATAACATACAGGGGAGACTAGGGCACATTCATCAAGTTTTGGGTTGTGTAATGCTCTAATACCATTTTTTTGCATTACTGTGCAGAATATGCTACGTACAATGTGGGATGTGTTGCCAATATGCAAGTTGAAAATAATACCACATTGATACCTTCCTACTGCCATTAGCTGCCTCTCCCTGCGCACTTTAAATTGCTAGCTTTTAATTGATGAAAAATGTTTATTTTCTATTTTTTTATTCATTTGATGCCTCTTTTTTTGCTCTATATACAAAACAATATATTTTATATTCATGCAGAGCAAGACACTGAGAAACATGATTTAATGGCTTTGTCAAACCAGTTCATCTTTAATAGCCTAGATTTAAAAATGTGAAGGTAGCCCCAGGTGGTTGTAGTGTTTGGGAAACACTGGCATAGAATGTGGTGACAGGATTGAACCCTGGTCTTCTACTATTAAAAAAATGCCAGGTGAGAAAGACAGATGGTCTTGAATATGATGCTACTGCAGAATTTACAATTTTCTTTAGAGATCTGAGAGCAACGTGTGCAGCAGTATGTTGGGGGCTGGTACTTTTTTTTTTTTTTTTTTTTTTTTTTTTTAAAGAAAGTTCTGCTACCTGCACCCAAGTTGTTTCTTCTCTGTGCCAGGAATCATCTATTTCAGATAGTGAATTTATAAGACTTCGCAAACTGACATATAATTACTATTACTTGATTCTGAACAAACAACTATATCTTATACGGACTACTTAAATAATGTCCAGTTGAAACCACACGATTGACATTCACTTCACTTACAATCATGTTTTTAACACATGATCACTCATTTAGGGTACTAATGGTGAGACGTTTACAAGCAGCATACCCTTTTAGAAGTTTACTGCAGTATACCATGTTAAAGCAAAGTATTGTGAGGACTAGCACAAGCTTGGTAAAGCACAGTAAAAACAGGATTAACCATTACAAAGCATTGACCGCTATATTGTGGAGATTTACTGTGGTACATTTTTATAAGAAATACACTAGAAAACATATAGTGGGCCTTCTAGTTTTGTCAAGATACTTCCACCATAAATGCATACAATAAACAAAACAATAGAACCAGAACCTTCCTTGATCTTCTGTTATTCGTTGTTCTTTCTGGGTATGTAATTGATGTTATTTATAGACACAATTCTTACATTTTTCAAACTATGCTTCTGCAGCAGATTTTAAAAGCATTGTAGCTCTGCTGATTTCTGCTGATTGAAAGGGTATCCCTGGTAAATGTTCACAGTAGTTTTATAGGTTTCAATTGTGTAACCCATGATTTAGTTTAGGCCAAATAAAACAATATGTGTGGTTCTGGTTACCGACCTGCTCTATTTTTTCCACACAACCCTAAATATGTTTTGCTGACAATGGGCTACATTTTTCGATATCAATCTGAAAAATGTCTCGCTGTGCACGACCTCGTTTTCACTCATGCAATTTTCTAGAAACCTTGCGCAAACAAGATCTTCAGTTTCAGATAAATTGTTGGCGTCTGAGTATCGTCAAGTACTGGTAGCTGTTTTGCAAAACAGTTGTTTGAAAAATGCGACCACATATCAGAAAAAAATGAAATTTATATTCACGATTTGCCACAAATTATTGTGGATTGCCTTGGAAATACTGTATAATGAAATTATAACAAAATGTTCACATCAGCTGAATAACTCTGAAAAGTCTTCACGCTTACCATAAATAATTTTTCCTGGATTGATAACTCTTAAATGTACTTGTGTGTGAACTGTAAAGGAATACTTGAACATCGAAAACATTGCAGCTGATGCCTTTCAGATAAAAAAGTTAAGCAGGTTATAGGTAATTTATTTCAGTTCCTGAACAATCCAATTAATATATAAATATTTTAATGTTCATTTAACTGCTGCCAGCTACTTTTGTACATGTTCAACTACTAAAACGTACTTATTTTTATATGGTTATCTTATAATTAAAGAAAGCGAGCCACTCCATATTTCATTTAGAGTAAAAAGTTATTATCTTTATTATTTAAAACACAGATGTTTATAATATATCAATAGCAATACATATATACACACACACACACAAACACACACACACACACACACACACACACTCCAAGCTTGCAGTAAACAAGATTGGTGGTTTTAGTGTATGAAACATTTTTATTCTATTATTGTTCTCACTCTTATTGTTCAATAAACGTTGCTTATTTTGTCTACATCAGTCTTTTTCCCTGTATCTTTTACAGGACATTCACAAACATAAGTCCTGCTGCTGATTAGCTTAGATTAGTTATCGTACAACGAAAACGATTATGCTATATACAGAGTACTGGGGTGAGAATTGGCCCGGGCTAATATTCACCCTCCAAGAAGAACACTGGAGTAAGAATTGGCCTGACTGGGTGAGGATTAGCCTAGGATAGAACTCACCGGGGTGAGGATTATCCTGGGGTGAGGATTATCCTGTAACACGGGCACTGCTGCTGACAGTGACGAGCCACTGAATACCCACTTCCAACATGCTTATGCAAGTGTGTGCTGGCAATGTGATTTAATTACACTACCTTACAGTAAATACAAATATATAAAATGTGGTTATGTGGATACGTTATTTAATTGTAACTAAACCGAGTGCATATGTGTGCGCGTGTGTATGAATCAATCAATACATAATACCCCTAACTCTGATATCATTGAAAACCGTTAACCAAATTTGAACAGACTGTGACTCGTTTGTATCATATAGCATAAAACAAGGCAGGCGGAAAATTTATTAATGAAGACACACCCTCAAAATGAGACTAAGCCAGCTGTTAGGTGCAGAAAGGGGAGAAGGTGGGTATAATGAAGCAAGATGACAGTGTAAACTAAACTATCACCTGCCACTTTTACCAGCTCACACTGCTTATTCGGAAAATAAAATAAAATACAAAGTTTTACCTACCTACCTACCCTATTTTTTTTTCCCAGCGTAACCAGAACCACACTTTTTTTTATTTTATTTGGCCTTACCACAATTTGACATGGTTTTTAATTAACTTTACCATACCTCTTTACAATGCTTACACTATGTGTTACCGTGCTTTCACACTGCTTTATTACACCCATTTTATTATGGGAAACTTTTATAAGGGAATAACCAAGGCTTTAAAAAAAACATTTTCTTCCCTCTTGTTAGCACAACAAATTTCACACAAGGCCCTTGTTCTTAGGAGTTATCTTTATTTCCATTTCATCTTTCATTCTCGACTTGCCACCTGACTATAAATTCATTCCCTGTGTCGCTTGTCTTAGCCATAGCCCTCAGCAGAATATGTTACAGCAGTGTGTCACACGACACCCCGAGGGGATAAAAAAAAAAAAAAAAAAGCTTTCCCTTATCACTCCATTTTATGACAATAATATTTTTTTACACTCCTTAAAGAGGCACTGGATGCTAAAAAAAGAAGCATTTTTGCACCTGTGTTATATAACCGGTAAAAAGAGATAGACATTTTCATAGTCACCAGTTATCCTCTTACAGGCTGGCTTAAGTGATGCTTGTGTGAATGTAATTGCGAAACACATTACCGTATATGCAAACTAACCTGCTTTGAACTACTTTACAGCGCTTTTGTTCAGATATTATTACAGTAGAAACAGCTGAATAAAAAAGTGAAGAAACTGATTTTAGGTCAATTTTTTATTTATTTTACTAAAAACAAAGATTGATACAAAAAAGCTTTTTTTTTTTTTTTTTTTTTTTTTTTTTTAACAGGAATCCCACACAAATGTTCTGCAGTAAAACAAAAAATAGACAAAGCAATCATGATCTGGTTTACACTAAAATATGATACCCTGGTTATCTTTTTCACTGTACTCCATTAGTGTTGACTGTTCAATTTGTTTTCACTCCTTACATGTAGGCCCACAAGCATTTCAGTCCTATCGTTAGCACTCCTGACACTGAACTGCACGGTCATCTTCCTGCTACTAACTCTTTTTTATCAGATGCTTTTACTATGGAATATAAAAATAAGTTTAAGCAACAAAGACATTTCTAGCCTAAACGTTTGTCTAACAAGGCATGTTTTAGCTGAGAATAAATAACATGCAATACATAGAGTAAATATGATTTTTGATAATTCAATGATGTTTTTATTAAAATAAAAACATATTAACTCCAATAGTATTAATATATTTCTAAAATGTCTTTTTCACAGCTAAAAGTTATTTGAATTGAATCTTTTGTGGTATTACTGAGAAAATGAAAAAAAAGCCTCTTTAAATGACGTTCAACCGCTGAAATGAGTGAAATGTTTTTACTTGTCAATTAAACTGGAAAATGTCTATCTTTCCTTTAGTTAGCTTGGGGGGGGGGGGTTTACACTTTATTATACTATTGTAAGAAAATGTTTCTTCTTAATTGAACAATGGTTTAAGATTAAAATATAGCCGCTAATGAGGGAGTTGTCATGTTCATTAGAAGTATCTCAATGCTTTGAATTACAGCAGTGACCACAAATCATGGCGCAAGACTTCTGTCAGCTATGATTCTTGAATATATTTTTCAGCATATCAAAAATTAAATAGTCTTTGAAAATTAAACAAAATATCTCTGTGTTTGTACTTATTTGTTTAAAATTACCCAAGAGCCACTTAACCAGCTGATCTCCACATTATCAATAACCTGGGCTGCAAGCGATATCATTCTGCACACTTGATGAGTCACACTGCAGAACACAGCACAACTTACAATAAAGTTGAAGCTTTTACCTACAACACAAACACATGAAAGCTGTGTTCTGCAATGCAAGTTGTCAAGCATAACATTTTTAAACTCTGGTACTGAATTCTGCTCCCACAACAGCATGAAGCAAATGCATTCACTGGATTCATTCTTTGACAAGCTTAGGGGTATCTTATCCTTTTTAAAACATATTTTAAACTATATTACTAGAGGAATACTTGCAGTGAGTGTCTATATGCAAGGTGATTTGCACCATTTGACCATGAACTGTTCGCACTGAGTTCTGGAATGGCACATGGTAATTCTCTGATTCCAGTTAGCTAAAAACATTTTGTTGTGATGTTTGCCCATTCTGTCCTAATTTTGTTCAATAATCCTTCAATATTTATGGGATTTCATTGTTCCTACTGTGCATTGTTTATAAATCACCCTGTATTATTTGGAACATCAAAAACACAAAAAACAAAACAAAACAAAAATATTATATATAATAAAATTGTGTATGTTCTGCCTTTTTGCCTCAGTAATACTTGAAAAAATTTAATTCAGCCCTGCAAATTCAAAAGTTTAATATGCCAGCCCTTACATATTGTTGCACTTTTGAAGTTACAGTAATGCACTTTTCACAAAGACTTATTAGTATATTATAGTCTGTTTTAAATAGGGGTGATTACCCTTATTTATCTACATATTTGTAGAGGCAATAGAAGCTAAGAAAAAAATGCTATGAATGCATATTTCCCTGCACCAGTTGTGTGGAGAGGAGGAATTTGGAATAGAACCAGATGACAGGGTAAACAGCTCAGCGGTCTGAACACCCACACAGTGCGCAATAGATCGGGTTTGTAACTTGTTCATGGAATTGCAGTAAAACCTGAGCTAACCAGTCACCAATCAATGGGACTGCTCATGTTTAGGATAAACAGTGAATTACTGACTGGTAAGAGCAGGGGATTGCCTAGTTCAGGTGACCGCCAATACTGTTTTATTAAAAGAGTATGTTTTCTGAGGTTGGAGGGCATTAGAAACGATCAAGAAATGTTGTTGTTTTTTTTATTTTTTTTGTGAAACTCCAAAACTAAGTTCTCTTTCCAATCTCTATATACATACAACATGTAACAGTCATTTAGTACTCTGGCTTCACTTCTATTATGTTGCTTCTTTAACAAGCAGAAGAAGAAAACAATGTACTGCACTGTACATGTGGAACTGTAGGACAAACAGACAGACATGTTCTTCCATACATCCCCATAATAAAAACCTACAAATATGATGTACATACAAAGAAACAAGCAGTTCCTATATCGCCCCATGATGGAACTCTCAATAACATGTGCTAAAGAATGCCTTAACCAAGTTTCATCATTTCTCTTGAGATATGTAAAACTGCAGTGGCTGGTTAACATTAATATGGCCTACCTTAAATTAACATTAAGTACTTCACGATTAGTGCTAATATGGGTCTGTGAAACCAGCTGTAAGTGTCGTACCGGTTCATGCATGCACATAAGATACACATACACACAGTACCTCAAAGTCTTCTACTGACATAAACAATATACCTCCATTAGGTGGACTTTCAATTTTTTTTAAATTTATCTTAAAACTTATTTTTTCATATCTATGAAAGTGTGTGTGTGTGTGTGTGTGTGTGTGTGTGTGTGTGTGTGTGTGTGTGTGTGTGTGTGTGTGTGTGCATAATGGTTGGGGCCTGATTTTTCTTTTTTAATAAAAAAATATTTGCAATTACCCTTGACGAATTTCAGATTGCCCATGACCTCAGTCTGCCATGTAACATGAAGAAAAACTGTTAAATTAAAAAAAAGGGATTCCTTACATACATACCGCTCTTCATGCAAGCATTTCAGGATGCTTTATATAAAAAAAGCCAGTGTCTATTATATAATCCAGCTACAAATAAACAGACCCAAACAAATACGTTTTCATGTGAGTTTTTCCATTGTACAAAAAGGGTGAATAGAGACAATATAGGACAACACACCTTGGGCACATTCTTGGATTCTCTTGAGAGCTATAGATTTCAACAATCATGAGGCCAAAGGAGGCTGACAGGGCCATACTATAATGCTAGGAGGGTGCCTAACCAAGTTCATGAAATATCTCAGACTTTAGATTCACATTCTATTAAAAACAACAGCACCAGTACATGTCTGAAAATCATTTCCCAATGTAATCAAATATTTAAGTATTATTTCATTTTGAATTAGCTGGAAAATTATAACTTGTACCACACTGCAGTAAAAAAAAAAATCTAAAATAAACCTAGTACCCCATTGAATTACCTATTAAAGAAAGAAGAGTAAGCCTCTTCCGTAAAGTAGAATGTGTGTTCACTGTTTCATAAATCACTGATGCATTGGTTTACATCGCATGATATCATTTCATGCAGTCATGTATAAATTCTGTTATATGAACAAATATGAACGAATATGAACATGGTCTTTTTTGCCATTGAATACATTTCAAGCAGTGTTTGTTTGAGCATTCTTCTATTTGTCCCCGCACTACTGCTTTTCACTTGCTCATGATATCCAGCCCGATATTACTGCACTATGCCCCTCAAACTCCAGAGCTTTTCAGGCTAGTGCCTGGACCTCAGCACCTTCCTCAGGCATAGTTCACAACAAGGTTTACCCAACGGAACAACCTAGGAAACGGACACCAAGAGATGCAGGGGAGACTTAACCATGTGGGTAACTAACTCAAGCTGACACTTACAATACTTATTATCAAAGCTGTGGTAGTATTTGAATATGCCACTGTTTAGATCAATTGAATAGACCAGCAGTCCAGCGTGTTATATTTGCATCTATGATTCACAGCTGAATTGTACTGATTACACCGTGTAACAATTATTTTTTATTTTTTGTTGTTCCTGGGTAGTAAGTGTTATTTCCTAATTGCTTATTCCTCAAAAGTATATAAAATGGCTATTATTTCCCAAAAACTTTGCTTTTGTGACCACGACAGGTAAATTTCAAACAAAAATGACCACAAAAGATTTAGAAGTGAGTAGTTTTTCGAGATTTACGATTATACTGTAAATTTACAGTATAATTGTAAATCTCGAAAAACTCACTTCTAAATCTTTTGTAGTCATTTTTGTATTACTTTAGTATAAATACATGTTAATTTGGATTCATATGTTGTTTTTTTCTGACTTTATGTGAACAAAAAGACACAAAAGCTCCCGTTTTCTCATTGGAAATAGTGATATTTTGAAATTTACCTGTCCTGGTCACAAAAGCAAAGTTTGTGGGGAATAATAGCCATTTTCTATACTTTTGAGGCATAAGCAATTAGGAAATAACACTTACTACCCAGGAACAAAAATTGTGTTACATAGTGTTATGCAACAAAAAAAGAAATAACACAAAATGCAACTGCATAAGACATGCTTACTAAACATACAGACTGTACCTATGCACATATAAAATGCATAAAGAACACAGTGATTTTAAACTAAGGTAAAACATAGGTTTTTTTATTAGTATATGTTTCATAGAGTCTTATAAGTCAGATGCTCATTTTGCAGTGCTGCTCTGAAAAAATAAAAATAAAACATTTCTAAAAAATATGCTTATAAAGTATTACTTGCCTCCAGCCTGCATACACTTCATCATTCAAGACTAATCATAGGACACTGGGACCTTTTAGCTCCACTATACTAATAATAATGGAAGCTTTTTGTCTTTTAAGCAATGCAATAACACTTGCATGTGTCAGCACAGGGACCCTTATAACCAATCAGAGGTGACTGGACTACAGTTGTGTTGCCTGTCATTAGCTCTGCAAGGAATGTATTCTTTTGCACAGCACCAGTGAAAAGTGTTCATTGACTTCATGCATTAGCATGTGCAGAACAGTGTATTTTAACTTTCTAGATTGATAGTCACTTAGTACCGGCATAGTGTCTAAAGGCAGGTTAACCAAGTTGACTATTTCTGATAATTGTACTGAAGGGAACTGAATAAGAACATAAGAAAGTTTACAAACGAGAGGAGGCCATTTGGCCCATCTTGCTCGTTTGGTTGTTAGTAGCTTAAATTAATGGAGACTGCAAAGTGGCCAAAATGACTTAGTACATACTTACACACAGTACATGCATACATTTTTAACATCTCTGCACACAGATACATATTAGGCAAACAAAAAGCTAAAGACATTTAACACGCTTCTTATAGCAAATAAATTACACGCCACTGTCACCGCCCTCCTTCCCTCCCTCCCTACTACATTGTATAGTACAGCTCAATGGGTACAGCACGCACAATTGAACAAACTAATTTGATATAATTTGTTTCGTTTCCTTATGTCTTTAATTAAAGACATTATAAGGAATATATAAATGTAATTAAACCATATTGTTGTGAGGATTTGTAAAGGTTTTTCAATTTGCTTCACCTCTTAATATAATAATAAATAATAATAATAATAATAATAATAATAATAATAATAATAATAATAATAATAATGTCCCTATGCCGCTCCGGCTGCACGTGGAGGACACTTTGTCAATTCTTCCCTTTGGCTTTCCGAAATCTTAGAACTTAAATTACTGAACATATGAATTATGGATTATTATTATTATTATTATTATTATATTATTATTATTATTATTATTATTATTAATAATAATAATAATAATAATAATAATAACAATATTATTACAATAATGATGATCATAATAAATAGTATGCTTGTACCATCCCCGTGCTTACCTGTACGAAGTCTGCTTTCTAAATGCCAGCCCTTTGAGCTTCTCTTCTAGCGACTCTTCCATTTCCCTGGGGCCGAGTTGGGGCTCGCCTCCCCTCGCCTCGTTCCTACTGCTGCGGCGCTCGTCTCCCTCTCCTCCGGCAGCTTCGAGAGGAGCTAACAGATCACAGTCCTGGTTTTGTGGGTTTAGCTCTCCCTGAACCGGGCAGGGTTTGGCCAGGGGGTCCATGCCCCCCTCCACGGCAAGGGTGGACCCCCTCTCCCGGGCTGGCAGCGGCAGGCGGTACTGCTTATCTCGGAGATGGGTACAGGGCACGGCTCAGTGTTGGGCTAGTCCCGCTGCTGGGCGGCTCGATCACGGGTCCCTTAGGGAGGAAGAGAAGACAGGCTGGAAATGGCAGCATGTGTTAGCAGCAGCAGCAGGCTGCAGTATCCATCGCCGGCTGCACTGCACAGGGGCATGCTGGGATACTCCCCCTCCTCCTCGCGCAGCATCAGCTGGGGATTAGTAGGGCATTGGGTGCCCGGCAATTGAAAAAGACACACACGTACACATACACATGGAGGGGCTCGACCGTGATCCCGTCAGCATCATCATGACACCAAGGTGTGCGTGTCTGTTAAAGATGTCAACTGCCCTTCTCTGTTCTTCAGAAGGATTGTCCCCTACTGAACCCCATCGGCTAGAATGGTTTTACATTTGGTGCATATAAATGTGTAGTTTCAAATCATTTTAACTGAGTAAAGAGAGTAGAGTAGACAGAAAACATCTTATTTGAAACCAAAACCGAAGACAATTGCTATCTTTAATGCTAGGTGGTTTACAGCCTGAACACGTATAATAATACATTCTAAAAAAAAAAAAAAAAATTACAACGTAAATAAAAATGTTTTTGGTTATGGAAAAGCTGTTAATAACTAAATTCCTAGTAACTTTCTGGAAAAATATCACAGCCACTTCCGATGAGCTGGTGACTGGCACTGGAAACTGAAACACACATTTACTGGTTTCTCGTTGGATACAGTATGCTCCTGGAAGAAAACCCCAGAACAGGGGTACTGCATTTGGATTAATTCATGAGTTTAGGCAACAACAACTTGCCTTTTGAATTTTCCAGTAAAGCTGAATATTCTTGAGCCAGAATAACATGATTTTAAAAAAGCATTTCAGTCTATTAAACTGCTGTAACAGGAACCATTATATAATACCAGCACAGCTGTCAGTTCTGACCAGGATAAACTAAACTAAACTTCCTATTAACAAAAAACAAAACAAAAAAACAGCACCCTAAGATTCACGTTTGACTCTATACACTTGCTGGATGTCAAAAACCAGCCAATGATTATCAACTAGTGAAACCAAAGCTTTTACACTGCAAGAGTCTGATCCAAATGGTAAATATTTTGCTTTGTGGAGGAACTTTCTGAAGGGGGTGATTTAATCCTTAACTATGGAGAAAAACTTCAACATTTGTCTCAATTGTATTTTTGCCTGAACAAGCGGCAAACGTGTGCTCCGATAACAATAAGAGGAACTCCCTGTGACCAGTAGTGATATTCAGAGTATTGCATACTGACTAAGGTTCCTGGCTTCACTTTAGAAAGTTCAGGACTAAACTTTTAACTATTTAAAAAAAATTGACTGCTTGTTTATAGAATTATTAATATACTTTATCCCCTGATATATTCACCAGCTGCCGCAGGGCTAGCGCCGATCACACGCCTGCAGGAGTGACACAGGAATTCCGGGGAGTCATTAGGGGCGTTAGGGAATGAATTTACAACAGCAGCTGCTATTGTGGGAACCCAGAATGCTTTAACAGCTATCATTGAGAGCTGTCATTTGGAGCAAATCCTGTCACGGTACCAGGCTTCAAGCCAGGTGCGGAGCGCAGCCAGACCCACCAAGCTCCAAGTGGAACCACTTGGAGTCCATGGCCGGTCAACTGGCCTGCTGACAGGAGACTGTGCTGAGAATGTGGTCAACCAGGTCACTTGCAAGCCCGATGTCCCTGATTAGTCCAGATGGGGGTCCAAACATCAAAAGACACCGGGTCGGATCATCATCCCACCCCACCCCCACCCCCCCCCCCTCCCCCCACCTCCCCTGAACAATCCATGTACATGCCGTGCACTGTCAGTGGGGTTCCGTGCATCGCCTTGGTCAACACTGGTGCTACTGTCACCCTCCTCAGACCGGGGCTCTTGCCCCGGCAGGGTAAAGCAAGCGAGGCGACCTGCATCCCCACCAGTCTGCACCTCCGAACTATATCCGGGCAGGTTGCTCTATTGATAAGGCAGTAAGTTCTCAACGTGGAGCAGGGGGATGATCAGACCCAACATTGTGTGTGGTTGGAGCAGTGCATGTTAGAGGCCGACCTGTTGATCACAATGGGGGTCACCCTGGACCTGTAGCAAAGACTGTTACACGTACGGGAGGAGACCACAACACTCTGGTTACGTACCAGAGAGAGTGATGAGGCTGACAAGGGAAACCTGACCAGTCCTGCCACCTGCCAGCCAGCATACCAGACTATCAGCTACTATGCTAGCCAGCAAGTTAGCCCGCTGACCAGCCTAGCCGCTTGCAAGCCACATACCAGCATGTCGGCTACCCTGCCAGCCAACAAGTCTGTCTGCCAATCAGCCCACACACTTGCCAGCCAGTATTCTAGCCTGCCAGCTCTCATGTTAGACAGTTGACCAGCCCAGTGGCCTGCCAGCCAGCATACCAGGCTGTCAGCTACCATGCCAGCAAAACAAGCCTTCCAGTCTTGTAATTTATGACGTCACAGAAACCCTAGATGGAATTATTTCCTGTAACTCACTGAAGAGGCCCATCTATTATTTTTTTACAATACATAGATACCCTTGTGGTGCTAATATTAAAGAAGATGAGGTTCAGCAGTTCAGTTTTTTTTTTTTTTTTAAACAATATGTTTTAGTGCTGTACAGACATTCTATGTTGTTATCCATTAGTGCTGCAGCTTTATTTGGATGATTGCCTTTACTTTGTTTTAATTTCCTGTTCTTCTCCAGTTTCTCTGCGATATGAATGTACCAGCTTTACATAGATATATTTTTATAACATATTCTCATTTTGTTGATCATTAATGAATCAACATCTTACTCTTATACGCCTCATCCACAGCATCTTCCCATGGCACTGTTAACTCTACCAGATGAACAAGGCGTGCTGATCCAGACCACAAGACAATGTCTGGTTGAAGGTTAGTGGTGGAAATCTCAGGTGGAAAAATAAGCCATTGACCAACATCTGCCAGTATTTTCCAGTCTCTAGCAGCTTCCAGTTGTCCTGGGCGAGGCTTAGTTTTAACACCTTTTCTTGGTGGTTGCTCTCCTGGATGGAGGAATATTGTCTTTTGTGCGTAATGCTTTGATGGAACTGGTGGCAACTTATTGGTCAGGTTACACTTGACTTCCAATGCTAAAGCCAACATCGCAACACCTAACTGTGGCACCAAGTAAATCGTCTTTGGCTAAGACCCACCTTACATCCTGTCAAAAAGTGCCTTATTGTTGCAGGTGATGAACACAAAGGACATGAGGGATCCTCACCCACCAAGAGGTTTAGGTTCTGTGGTGATGGGAGAACATCATATGTTGTTTGTTGAGGAAACTGATCCTGCTCTGTTACATTGTCCGCAGGTCTTGCCAGGCGATCTTGGTTGTTCCACACTGTCCCATCTCATCCATTCTCCCTACTTGGCCTGGGAAACGGCCTTTACACACCTGATCCTCTCCTCCTGATTTTGCACCTCATTGACTACCAGCTTCCTCTGTTGAGACATCGTTCTGGAAAGGGAAAATCTTGATGTCGGACCTTGTCCGACATAAGACTTGAAAGGGTTCATTATAGAGATACTCATTGATTTAGTGGGCTTGAAATGCATTCGTGCCCATTCAGTGTTATTGGTTAATTTGCCCAATAACTGATTAGTACAGGCTACTGTTGTAGTCATGGTTGTCATGTCATCCATATATGCTCGAATTGGTGATAGTCGCATTCCAGAAGCCAAGTGCTCTCCTCCCACTACCCATTTTGATGCCCTGATAATTACTTCCATTGCCGTGGTTAAAGCCAGTGGAGAAATGGTACATACATGTGATTTTATGAAGTGAGTGTGCAGCAATATAACAGACACGTCGCTGGTCACAGCAAAAGTATAGGTCCTACGTCTGATCCTTATATGAGAAGTGGGTAAATGCTATATCGCCCAAATTAGAAGTAGGTAAAATGCCATTTACCTGCGTATACCCTCGACTACACCACTGTTGCTCATCTTTGTAAGACAGCTTTTTGGGTCTTCCAGTCCTGAATTTGTCAATTACAGATGATGTTTCTCCGTACTTGTTGATTATGCTTCGGATGCCACACCTTGAAAATCAAGTGATGTGAGCTATTTCACTCAGTATTTTTCCTTCTTTATGCAAGTCAAGGTTGTTTTAACAGTAGAACACATTAGTGGAGGCTTTGAGTACATTTTTGATTGTCATAATGCATCAGAGTAGAAAAATGCAACATGTCTAAGACTTTTGCACAACAGTCTAAAAGTCTTAGACTTACACACACATATACATACATACATACACACACATTTTTCTGAGAGGAATAAAAACACTTTTAATGATATACAAATACCAAATAAAGTTTACTGTGGAAAATGTGCAGTTTTCCCATGATTATATTATGTATTTACTGTACTTTACAATGATTTGCCATGTTTTTCAATATTTTTGATCATACTTCTCTAGGCTTTAATGCTTTCACTATTCTTCATTACTATGCTTTTACTGTGTAAATACTATACAGTGCATATTCAGAAATCATAAATACTATACAGTGGGTTGGGAGGGTAAATGGGAAGACAGGCTCACAACACTCAGTTTAAAGCAATGGGCAGACCTGCATGCTATCTAATTAATCCTGGACCATGAGGTTTATCAAACCAAGGGCCTGATAAACCAGCATATCTGTGTGTGTGTGTGTGTGTGTGTGTGTGTGTGTGTGTGTGTGTGTGTGTGTGCATGTGTGTGTGTGTGTGTGTGTGTGTGTATATATATATATATATATATATATATATATTTTTTTTTTTTTAAAGATTTGACAATCTGTACTTACTCTGCAGCCAAATGCTCTGAAGCAAATTTCTTCAGTGTACAATGCTCTATTTCATGAATCGAATATTCAGATGATTCACTAGGCTGTGTTGCCATGTACACAGTGCTATACTCTAAGGACTCTTCCTTAATCTACTGCTTTCTATATTTTATTTCATGAAGTCAAATAATGAATTACAGAGGCAATGTGTTTTTATATGTAAAACTATTTAAATACTAGGGCGGATTCCCATTTGAATTCTTTAAATAGCGACAACCCCCTAAAAATAAGCTGCATCTCTGATGCAAATCAGGTTCAGTTACGATCGGCAAGACATCAGATCTGACAGAAAGAGGGCTAATCGTAGCTGCTCGGATAGCTTCTGAATTCAAAACTGCACAGATTAGTGATGTTCCACCACGCTGATGAGTCATTCTGGAGAACACTTTGCTACATATTCCTACCCACAACTTCCCTGAAGGAATCAGAGGCAGTAAAATAATTGAGGAATGGTCTGCATCTCCCCAGTATAATTGAATGTCTATGCAGATATTTTCAATCATATTTTTTATGGGGGGCAGAGATGGGGTATTGTAATAATAACAAATAAAACAACACAGATGACTAAATATTTTTGAAAGTATGGGGGTCGGGAGGAGGCGTAGGACCTCAGGAAGTTTTGTTCACTGTCGTCTCAATCACTTTTCTGCTTTCATTTGCTTGTAGTTCCATGCTAGATCTGTTCAAACAATAGAAAAAAAGAGTCAGTTTAAGATCCTAAATTTGGAGATTTAATGCTGCTAAATTTAATAATTTTCTAATGCCATGCAACCTTTTATCTGGCAACTGCTGAAACAACTTGTAGGATACATTTCCAATTCAATTGCCATTTGCAATCAAACAAACATGTTTTTTTGTTTGTTTTTTTTAAATGTAGTCATCACCAATGGTTTTTACCCCAGTTTTCTCCCCAATTTGGAATACCCAATTATTTTTTTCATCCCGGTTCACAGCTGCAACCCCCTGGCGACTCGGGAAACGGAGGCTGAAACACACGTCCTCCATAAAGTGCTCCTGCCAATCTGTCATTTTTCGCACCGCAGATCCACAGCGAAGCCACCAGACCTATAGTGCCGGAGGATAACACACCCCTGAATGGCTCCACTGCAGACCCGCAGGCGCCCTATCAGCCACAGGGGTCACTGGTTTACGGTGAACCGTGGATTGCCCTGCTGACCTAAGCCCTCCCTACCTGGGCGGCACTTGGCCAATTGTACGCCGCCCCATAGGAACCCCCGGTCGTGGTCGGCCTGGATTTGAACCTGTGATCAGCAGGCTATAAGGTGCATGCATGAGCTCTTGGGAGCCCTTTTGTGTGATTTTTTTGCTTGAACTTTGCACATGGCAAAAAGTACTTGAAAATCACTTACAATAAGAAAGATGATTTAAAAATTTACTTGAAAACATGCGTAGAGGAAGAGACTGTGAGTGAGAACTCTGACTTGGTTACCTGAGAGGGTGTAAGGCTATCAGTATGGATTTATCTGTCTGCGTGTCATTGCTGCTCAGGTACTCAACGTGGCTGTCTGGCTCTTGTGCCTGTGCTGTGTATCATGGGACTGCTCCTCGACCGTGCTACATGGGAAACACAGTAGAGACATGCTTTAAAGAGCTTCAGGGTCCCACAATCAAGTTCAACAAAATTGACTGGTATATGCTTACTACATTCTTCCATAGAGCAGTGGTTCTCAAACTGGAAGGTGCAGACTGTATCCTGGGGGGGAATATATATATTCATTTTTTAAATTACAGCTCACATCTTAACTTAGGCTTTACCAAATAATGGGCGGATACTTTATTTTGGCTTTATTGTCTAATTTGTTTGTATCGCTAATAATACTTCCACCAATCAGAGGGTTGCATACAGTACTCGTAGCGAATTCGCCCTCTGTTAGACTGGTATACAGAACAGATAAAAGAAGCGCTGGACAAGAGGAATAATGTGTCAGATATCAAAGCGGATATGAGAATAGCAGTGATGAAGCCAATTTGCTTGAAAACATTAAAGTAGACCGGAAATTTGCATCATCGGATTTTAAAAAATCGGGAATTGATATGATGCGATCAGAAACCCTGAGGCACTGTAAACTGCACCTGCTACTGTAGTAGGACTGTTGTTTTTATGTTAAGCATTTTTTTGTTATTTTTTAGAAGGGTTTAATTAAGTTAAAGCCAAAATTGTTTGTGTCAGACTTGTTGTGTCTGTAACAGAATGGTTGATTGTTATTGTCGATACGTTGTACAGCTAGTAATGAAGACATCTTGTAGGTATTGCAAAGTCCAGAAACAAAGCAAAATGATAAAACGCTTTGCACCGTACAAAACTGAGTTGATTTTGCAGAGCTTACTACTCTGTTAACCAGTCTGAAATGACTTTGAAGCAAATAAATGCATTTTCATTTCAGCTTTATTGTTAAAGATTTCATAAGTGGCAATACTGCCCTACAATTACTGCATGGTAGTACTGTGATCTTTCCACTGTGTTATGTTGTGAACCATAAGTTTAAAACTGAAAGACAGCAAATGCTTATCATAAAAGTCTACTGGTTCTTAAAATTAAGGGCCATATAAAAGCAATAAATACTAGAAGGCCTTCTTTGTTGTTCTCCAAGTTGATGCAGTAACATTGCAGATGCTATAACGAGTTACTGTAAATTAGATACTGTTTTAGCAGACATTTAATTAAGTAAACATGTATTTCAATGTTTTTGGAATTAAAAGTATAAATGCAAAACTGTGACTTTTTTTGTGAATGTGCTGTGAAAAAAAGAAGTCACTCACTTGGGGTTAGTTTGTTAGTCTGTCTATTTGTTTTGGCCACCGAGCTGTTGTTTTTGTTCAGTTTTGTGTTTTGTTAAACCTTTTGATTTTACAAAAAAACGCTACATCAGACTAATTTCATCACTCATCAGTCCTGTCTGTGTCTACTACTTCCTGGTCTCTATATGACGTGATTGAAAATTTGCAACGCAAGTTTTCTGATGTATATGTGCTAGATAAAGATGTTAGCATTGATGAGAGTTTGAAGTGAGTCTGCTTTGAAATCTATCACAAAAAATAATTTATAAAAAGTGATATGCCTGCACAAGTATTATAATGCTGCCACTGTAAAAAATAAATAAATTATATATACTTATATAATGCTGCCATTGGGTAAAAAAATTAAGGTGTTATGTTGTGATCTGTATTATAATTCTACAATTGTAAACACATTGTTGTTATTTTGTTATTTAAGTTCTATTGAAATACTGTAATTCCGTTTATCATAATCACAATAAAAAAGTGTGTATTTAAAAAAATAGCAAAAAAGGTTTTGAAAACTGTCCAAATTGCTTATTTGAGGGATAAGAATGAAAAAATCTGGAAATTGCCCAAATAAATGGGCATCGGGGTGATTAAGGCAAGAGCAGCACTAACTAGTCTTCAAGGCAACATCACTCTTACTCCTTACCAGCTGTATAAATGGGCAAAAGGACACGTAACTGGTGTGCAGCTCATGTTCATCTCTCAAGAACAGGTGAAGAGAACCACCCTCTCTTTAATGCCAGGTATGAGGACACCCAAGCCATCAACGGCTGCAGGGAAGGACACCACTTTGTACCCGATCCCCCAGGCAAGATAATGGTCTCATTTACCAGTCAAAGTATGGAATTCTGTGTGGTGACAGTGTCGAAAGGTGGAGTTGTCCAGATGAGTCCCTTTTCTGGTTGAGCTGGCATGGAATGGCCCAATAAATAATAATACAAACTTTCAGAATGAGGCCTATTGGTCCATTTTTTAAATAGTTACTACTGATGTGGGAGGAAAAATATGGTACTATACTTGTAAGCCATTTTATTTTAGACTCTACAAGGTAATGGTCAAGGTCCCCAGAGCCACGTAAGTTTGGACTAAACTGCATTAAAAAAAAATTGCATTACATATGTTAGGGATCTTCATTGTTATACCTGATACGAGCCATAATGGGTTTAAAAGCCTGGATTAGCACTCCTGCAATGCAAGTCCCAATAAATGACTTACTTTATCAAGTATATTATTTTATCAAGTATACTGTAGCATCACACATTTTTAGAATAACAGCCCCGTTCTTACCATGTGGCAGGTGCCAGTCTGGGTGGTGGCGACGTGGCAGGACCAGGGGACCTTCCCAGCTACCACCGCCCGCAGACACTGAAGCTGCTGGAGAAGGAAAACAGCGCTTAGAATAGCACCCCCACGAAACAACCTGGGGCTAACTAACTCAAAGCTGGCAACACTCCTGTTAAATACTGGCTTTCGAAGCCTAAAGCTAATCAAATTCCACCAACACCCTGATTTAAAACACAAGATTAGGACAGTTAATCACCTCAATGAACAGAAGATCTTAAGATTTAAGGTAGCGTTAACTTAGCAACCTTTTCCAACATATAATCTACATTTTTTGTGTATCTTCACACGTTTCTACTGGAAACAGGTGCGTACAACCTTGGAAGGTAGAAAGGACTAAGGCTCACGAGAATGACGCTAAACAAGAATCTAAATGAGTGTGCACCAGAGCAGGGTAACAGCAGGAGAAACACAGCTTCAGTTAAACACTTACCTGTTTGTGTTCTCCAAAGTCTCCACTTTGCGTCGCAGTTCGCTGTTCTCATTGGAACATGTTTCCACCCTGTGGACAGAGAATTATAACTGCTGTCAGAAAAAGCCTCCTTCTCCTCCTTAGTAAAGTTTTCAGTAACAGAAACACAGTATTTCTATGTTAAATTATTTGCATGGCCCAAGTGCAATGTTTTCATTGTCCCTTGTGCGACGCACAGAAAAAATGTAGCCGACTGCAACAATAGCATGTTTGACGAACAAAAGACTTTCTGTAAAACTATCCAGATTACTTAACAGTTTTGCCAATAGAGGGCACCAGAAACCAGTCTCCGAGCTTCAGTCTTAAAATTTGATAATACTGTTGCATATTGAAGAGAAAGGGATTACACAAACACTTCCTGGAGAAATGACAATATTTAAAATTATTATTAATTAAAACATAACACAATACTATGTTTCATGATTCAAATCTAAAGTCTGGTTAAAAAAAAACAAATGTTATGTCTATGCCTCTTCGACTACATTCACACTAGGTCTGTTTCAAACTGACTCGGTCTGGTCGTTTTGTTTGAAACAATGTATCAATGTGCTTGCTATTCACACTTATCTGTGAGCAAAGAGGCTGAGTTTGTTTGGATGCAAGCAAAATTATTTATTTATTTATTTATTTTTTATCCCTTTTCCATTTTTTTCAGGACCGAGTTCGTTTGTCTTCACAATGCAGTTTGCAAGTGCACTCGGTTCGTTTATGTGATCTGTGAACCCGGATGTTTATAATATCCTGCAAGGTATCTTGAAAGATGGCAGCTATTGTACTGCTCCAGTTTTTAAGCATGTTTTAGATTCTTACATATTGCTGTGGAAGAAAGCAGGGCAATAAGGGGAGAACTTTGCTAATTTAATTAATACATCTGTTGAATGACATGCAGTAGGAGAACAGTGCAGTATTCAATTACACAAAACTGAGCTGTTCCTACTATAGGCATTCATTTGAAAAAAGACTGAATATATTTTACTATTTTTGTGAGTTTTGTCCAGTTAGGCTTGGCTTTTGGTGTCTAACCAAATTTCTGAGAGAGCTTTAGTTTCTTGCACTGTCCACATAATTTAGGGTTACCAGATTTGCAGAGTGAAAAACTGGGATGTGTTTTTTTTTCTTCAATTCACTGACAAATCTAGCAAATCTGAAGCAGTTAAAATAACAGCATATAATAACACAACAATAGTTTAAAAATGAAACAAACATCTGGTGTATTTATTACAAATCATAACTCATGTTTTTCATATTGTCCTCTCAAAACATGTTAAATGTACAAAAACCCAGATTAAAAAAAAAATTAAAAAAATCAGCGATTAGTATATAACCAATTAAACATTGCTTCAAGCTATCAGACACTTAAGAAATACCTTGGTTGCAATTTAACATGGGATAAACACATAAATTAGAATGATTAACAATTGTTTATTTTAAATTTAAATGAAACTAACACGACCTAATACAAGAATCTGCTATTTACTTGCTGAGCAAACTGACACAGCGATGCAAAGTCACAAAACTGGACGATTGTTCAATTTCACTGTTTCCAACTGGAACAAAAAAATGAAGGTTGGAAACTGAGACAATCCCTAATGTAGAACGAGTAGTTTTTGCTCTACTTGTTTCCTCAGAACATGAATTAAACTAAGCGTGAAATGTTTACTTCCAAGTCAGGTTCGTTTCCTATGTGTTAAAGGACCGAGTCCAGCAGTTCACATTGAGGTTTAGCAAGCGAACCAGACTATTTGCCAAACAGACCGAGACCACCTCTATAGGTGGACTCTGTACGGTTCATTTCCCAAGTGGACTTTGTTGTTCACACTTCACACCAAGCTTACCGAGTGCAGACTAAACCCTCTAAACAGACCCAGTGTGAACACAGCCTAAAAAAGACAAATGTTTTGCTCTGGTGATATTATTTATTTTAAAATTCACCAATAATAAACAAAATGAAATACAACACAAAACAAATCTCACTTTTTCTCCAGTGTCCATGTAATCTTTCTTTTTTTTCTCGACTTTCTTGAGCAGAAATCTGAAAGGATAAATAATAAATAAAAATATATATAGTACCAGTCAAAAGTTTGAGTACACTTGCTGGAAACTAGGTTTTTTTCATAATTGACAATGTTGTATACATTTCTGTAAATACTTGAAAATAAAAAACACATGTTACAGTATACAAAACAAAAGGAGTATCAAAGCAATGTTCAAGAAAATTAAAAATTGTCTCTAAATCTTGGATTCCTCAAAATAGCCACCCTTTGCCTTAATAACAGCCTCACAAACACGAGGCGTTCGGTTAACAAGTTTCAGCAGGAAATCACCCGACATGTCTTCCTTCACCAACTCTGTCACCAGCAAAGCAACCCCAGACCATGACACTGCCTCCTCCATGCTTGACAGTGGGAACCACACATGCAGAACTCATGCGCTCATCCTCTCTGCGTCTTACAGATACTCTGCGGTTGGACCCAAATATTTCAAATTCTGACTCATCGGTCCATAAGACTGACCTCCACTCCTCAAACGTCCGGTTTCTGTGTTTTTTGGCCCAGGCAAGTCTCTACCTCTTATTCTGCACTCTTAACAATGGTTTCTTTGCAGCAATTCTTCCAGTTAGGCCAGCTTCATGCAATCTCCTCTGAACATTTGATGTTGAAACACCTGTACTTCTAGTAGCATTTAGCTGAGCTTGTATTTCAGGGGCAGTTAATCGCCAGTTTCGCAGACTTGTGACTCGAATTAACTTGTTCTCTGATTCTGAGGTCACCCATGGTCTGCCTGACCTTGTTCGGTCCTCATGAGTGCCAGTTTCTTCAAATCGTTTGATGGTCTTAGCCACAGCAGTTACAGACACTTGCAAAGTTCTTGCGATTTGTCTTAAAGATTGACCTTCATTTCTTAAAGTAATTACAGACTGTCTTTTTTCTTTGCTTAACTGAGCATATTTTGTCATTTTCTGCTCCCTTACATTCAGGAATGACAAACTTGTGCCTATGCTACCTATATTTATAGTAATCATGGACCCTCACCTATTAACAATAATTGGTGACAAAATGTGAATTAGGTAACATGCTAGTTAACTCACAGAACATCTAGCAAAGACACTTTTATACATTTCAGACTTTTAACTGGCCTGGGCTTCAGACCATTTCATTGAAATTGACAAGATTTACATTTTCATTAAAACAATTCTAAACGCAATTCACTTATGATTATCAGCTTATATAAGTACACATATCATATAATGAAATATTAACTGTTTATAGACAAGTCTATACAGTTAAAAGCACAGATAATCATGAAAAACCTGATTTCAAGCAGGTGTACTCAAACTTTTGACTGGTACTGTATGTTACCTTAATCCTGAGATCTCATCCTTAGCTTAGTCTAAACTACAGTACAGCTTGTCCAGGAATGCCCCTATCAAGTTTCATCACAACTGGGTGAGCAGTTTGCAAGATATAATGAAAACATTCAAAAACAAAGTAAGTGTCACTATATCCCTGTGATATGCGTCACTATATTTCTGCATGGGATCCAAAGACTCTCACCTTGTTTTTGAACTTCCTGCGGAATTTCTTTGGTGCTTTCTCCTCGGATTTGGTGGACAGTGGACAGTTAGGGATGGAAGAATCACAGAGGCAGAATGAAAAAAATAGCTAAACTGAGGTACAATAAGATTCGATTTGGTGGAAAGTAACGAAGTAGAAATACTTCATGTTTACACTACTGAAGTATTGTTTTCGGGATCTGTAAACTTAAGTATTTTTATTTTGGGAAGAATTGTACTTTTACTCCACTACATTTCCAGAAACATCTTGTTACTCGTTCTTTCAGCACACTGACTCTTGCGCTGGCCAGTATTCTGACTGGGTAAAGCAGAACTGCATGCACAAAGTGTCTGCTCGTTTTTGATGACATAGTACGGGGGAAACTGAACATATGGCACGCGTGGCATGCAGAGTCTTATTTTGGCACGCCAAGTCAGCAGCTGTTTGCTGCTTGTTGTTGTTTGTTTTGTTTTATTTTCCATGCCCGCAATCAGAGCTGAGTGGCACTTTAGAAAAGCCAAATGTGTAAGGACAGCCCCACCCGGGGTGAGGGCTCAAATTTATATATATATATATATATATATATATATATATATATATAGTCGGGGTGGGGCTCATATATATCTATATATAAATTGACTTTGGGCACTCCAGCTAAAAAAAGTTCACCATACCTGACATAGTATGTTGATGCCCAACCAGAGATGGATTGGATTTGTTTTGTGTAACAAATCAACAAAACACAACGAAACATTAGAGGGGGCAATGGCAATGGTATTAAAAATACTGCCATCATAGTCTCCTCTAAATGCCTGCAGAGGAGAGATACGGTATCCACACCTCAGCAGTTTTCCAGCACCACCTGTGGGGTGGTGAGAAATGGAGAGTTGGTGAGGGAGGAAGGCGCCTGGGGTGCCACTTTGAGGATGGGTTTTGACTGGGTGGAGCTGGGAGATACACAAGATCTGGTCGGGCTATGCCCATCCTTGGTGTCACTGCCAGTGAGCGCTTCTCTCGACCCCCCCCCCACACCCCCAGTCCTGACACCTACAGTACAGTGGACAGTTAGGGATGGAAGAATCACAGAGGCAGAATGAAAAAAATTATGTTACTAACACCTAAGTCTCTGGATATATCACTAAGCAAATTTACTAGCTAACTTTTATAAGGGCACTGGGACACTCTGACCCCAACAAAGTCCCAGTACATACTGCTGTGACCCTGATTAGCACGAATTCAGACTACCTTACCTAAGTTAACAATAGGTAGTCCACGGTTAGTGCGAATCAGGGTCTGTAGAACCAGCATAATTGGTTTAATTGGTGTGTAGAGATTATTCAAATAAAAATTCTATTTTCCTTTGTCTGGAAATCTCCTCAGGTGTAAAGCAACACACAGGTAGCCCTTTTTGTAAAAGACCCTTAAAAGAAGGTGCTGTCTAAGATTTTTAAGTCCCTTAGTGAGCAAACTTGGCCCTGTGGTTTGTGGTAACAGGGCCCTCCCCCTCTGCTATACAGATATGTCTTTTTAATTGTATCCATATTGTTTGGCTGACTGCCGAGATTATGACAGAGCCCCCACCATGGGTCTCATTTTGCATTCTCACTCTCTGGCTCTGTTGCTTTCTCTCCTCTTTTCCCCCTTTTGCTCCCATCTTTGCTTAAATGCAGTCACTGATCTGCCTGGTGATCTTTCCAAAAACTTTAAAACATTGTCTGCAAATAAAATGGTTGTTCCCAATAATAATAATAAATAATAATAATAATAATAATAATAATAATAATGAAAATATATTTGGATTGAAACCGCAGATTCTCATTGCATCATAAGTTTATTTTAAACATAGCGTGCAACTAACCATTACTGTACATTTTGTGTGAGTATTAGCATGCTACAGTTGTAACACAGCATTTTTTGATTGTACCATCCCATCCCAGTCCTCTGCTTTTACAATTCAATGCGTAGACTAGCTCTGATTTCAAACTGCACACTGTTTTGTGCCCACGCTCTGACTCCCTGCTGGCGAAACAGCTCTGCAATGACTAATTCTGCACCAGAGATTCGCAGTGCATCTCTAAATGACTGGAAACAAGCCTCTGTGCTCCATGATTGCTGGCTCTACTCTTTTCCTGGAGAGGTTGGAAAAAGCTTGACAAATACTACTGGGGTGCAATTGTAACACATGCATTTGAAAATATATATTATCTGATGCAGTTGCACACTGGATCTGATTTGCTACTGCAGTACTGCAGTGGATTACCAGCCGTGTATGATGTATATTTATGTATAAGTGTTTGATGGCTAAAGTACCTGTAATCAAGTTGAGAGCAAGATGGGTCTGTCATACAACGAATGCAAGAGAAAGTAATTTACCCCAGGGGCTATTAATTGACCAACCGGTTGACATTAGTACAATTTAAAAAACAGTAACAGGGGGCCCAAATAAAATCAGGTTAATGCCTTTTACAACAGCTGTATTAAGATCTGCCCCTGCTTAGGTCAGTCCAATAAACCCGGCTTTATAGCATTTTTTTTTTTATAATCATGACAGAGCAGTTTGAGGCTATGAACAGGCTGGCTGTAGGGGTGACCTCAGATCCGGAAGAAATGCAGCACTGTGAGGTGATATGGTAAATGAAAGTAAGACTGGGGTATGAATGAAAGCTGATGTGCTGATTAAATTAACAAAATATATGATTTGAACACAAAAACACTTTGCAAAATAAAGCGGCACAGTAGTCAAAACAGACAAACAAAACAAACAGGCACTAACAAACAGGGCATGAACACTAAGCACACAACAAGTACGGCACTGGTCAACCATCGCACTGAACACCCAACCCGAGTGAGTGAAACATGCATCTACAGACAGTTGTGCCGGTATTCAATTACTAATTAATTATTCACTTGAATCCCAGCATGTGAACTAATTTGTGCAATCCTTGTGCTCACATAGTATTACATACTTTATCTGCACGTGGAGTGATTTGTGCAATTCCTTTGCCTAAGTACAACTATATATTTTAACAACTCGTGCTAAGTATCCCACACTGTATCTTGTGCACCAATATATACACCAACATTAACACGCCACATACAACATATAACACAAAATATGCACTGGGACAGGGCACTTTGCCACAGGGGCGTACAGATGTTGAAATTGATCTGGGATGCGAACTGTAGAGGTTTGTCCTCTGGCTGTAAAGATGGGACACTGGAGATTGGAATTATTTTGCCTATTATTAGATGCCTGTGTAGAGGCTGGATTCAAGGATGCATCTGAGGAATGGGGAGCTGGAAGTGTCTGTGGACCTACTTTCAGATCTTGATCTACATTCCAAGAAGGATTAGCATTGCTGTTTTCTTGCTTTGGTTGGAAGATACAGTGCCTTGCAAAAGTATTCAGATCCGTGACCAATTCTCTCATATTACTGAATTACAAATGGTACATTGAAATTTCGTTCTGTTAGATATTTTATTTTAAAACACTGAAACTCAAAATCAATTATTGTAAGGTGACATTGGTTTTATGTTGGGAAATATTTTTAAGAAAAATAAAAAAACTGAAATATCTTGCTTGCATAAGTATTCAACCCCCACACATTAATATTTGGTAGAGCCACCTTTCGCTGCAATAACAGCTTTAAGTCTTTTGGGGTAAGTATGTACCAGCTTTGCACACAGTGTCGGAGTGATTTTGGCCCATTCTTCTCAGCAGATTTGCTCCAGGTTGTTCAGGTTGGTTGGACGACGCTTGTGGACTGCAATTTTCAAACAGTGCCACAGATTCTCAATGGGATTGAGATCAGGACTTTGACTGGGCCACTGTAGGACATTCACCTTTTTCTTCTTGAGCCACTCCAATGTTGCTTTGGCCTTGTGCTTGGGATCATTGTCCTGCTGAAAGGTGAATTTCCTCCCAAGCTTCAGTTTTTTAGCAGACTGAAGCAGATTCTCTTGCAGTATTTTCCTGTATTTTGCTCCATCCATTCTTCCTTCAATTGTAACAAGATGCCCAGTCCCTGCTGATGAGAAGCATCCCTACAGCATGATGCTGCCACCACCATACTTCACTGTAGAGATGGTGTGTCTTCAGGCATGGGCAGTGTTAGGTTTGCGCCACACATAACGCTTTGAGTTTTGGCCAAAAAGCTCTATCTTGGTCTCATCTGACCACAAAATCTTTTCCCACATCGCAGCTGGGTCACTCTCATGCTTTTCGGCAAACTCCAGACGTGCTTTCAGATGGTACTTTTTGAGGTTAACTGGTTAACTGGTGCACCATTACTCCATTCCCAGCCACTGAACTCTGTAGCTCCTTCAAAGTAATTGTTGGCCTCTCTGTGGCTTCTCTCACAAGTCTCCTTCATGTTTGAGCGCTGGGTTTTGAGGGACGGCCTTTTCTTAGCAGTGCCTGGGTGGTGTGATGCAGCTTCCACTTCCTGATTATTGATCCAACTGTGCTCACTGGGATATCCAAACACGTGGATATTATTTTGTACCCTTTCCCTAATCTATGCATTTGTATTACTTTATCTCTAACTTCTGTAGAATGCTTTTTGGTCTTCATTTTCCTTCAGATTCACAGCCTTACCAATGATCCTTCACAGTGGGGTTTTTATCCAGAAAATGTGACAGCAACTTTAATGGTTCACTGGTGGAGGCCAATGGTAAGGTAACTGTGTCCTCGTTAGGGCAATTTCTTTCATCGGTGCAAACCGGGAGCTTCCACAGCACAGGGGTTGAATACTTATGCAAGCAAGATATTATTTTTCTTTTTCTTAAAAATATTTCCCAACATAAAACCAATGTCACCTTACAATAATTGATTCTGAGTTTCAGTGTTTAAAAATAAAATATCAAAACAGAACGAAATTAAAATGTATCATTTGTAATTCGGTAATATGAGAAAATTGGTCAGGGGTCTGAATACTTTTTGCAAGGCACTGTATATGGTACCTGCGTAGAAAGTTGACTCACAGGCCTGAGCCCGAAAAAAAAGTGCTGAACAAAAGAGTGACTTCAAAGCAATTTGACTGCAGGGTTCGGATGTGATAGAATGCTCCAACATGCACTCTTTTTTTTTTAAAGATTTACTTTTCAATGCTGTTTTTGCACTTGTGTTATGTCATGTATTAATTTTAAACATTCATGGTTTGAAAGCATTCAGGGTCCAATAGTTAATTAATAAAATTAACAAATCCCATATGTTGCAGGAAATATACATTTGTTTGATTGAAATTCACATACTGTCAGTTATGAAAGATTTGCCAACCTTGCTTGTTTTTGTAGACGTCATCGTTTAGATGTCAGTATTGCTGTATGGTGCCACCACCTCAACGGAACGCAAGTACTGTTCACTGGATGTTCTTACAGTACAGAGCTTAACAAAGCAAAGATATGCTGATTTGTTATCCAGTTTCAGCTTTGCTATGCCTACATAAAGTACTTGCAACCAGTTTGCATAAAAACATGCCAAATTAATTTCCTAATAGTTCTTAATGTATACTATGTACAAGAAGGGTTCCGTCATTCCCATGAGTTTTACTTTTTTAGTTTATGAAGCTAGATTATACATGTGTAGCATTCTGCTGCTTTTCCCTTGATATAACATTGTTTGAAGTGAGCTGCACAATAGAGGTTTCATTTGCTGCGTTCTCTGTGCCCCTACAGCACTTCTCACAGCTACTGGACGACTTCTCTCAGGACACCATCCTGGGCTAGCTGTTGAACGACCCTTTCCTATATGATAGGATCGAGGCCATGGAGACAGGAGGAGAAACCAGCCTCCCCCTTGCCCCTCACATCCAGACTGAACATAGCTACTCACTGAGCGGGGACTCCCGGCCACAGTCCCCCCTCACACACCTCCCCGGCGAAGGAGGCAGGGAATAGGGTAAGCCAGCAGAAACTTACCTGGGAGAGGGGAGTACTGCTTTGTCCACCATTAACTTGAAAGACTCTTAAGCTCTTCAGTAGCATGGAAGGAAATTAAGGTTGGCAGAGTGTGATGTAGATTTATATTTGCTTAAATGAAAATATACCTATTGAATCTTTATTTCAAAGACAACTCTGACAAGAGATTTGGATAAACTCATCTAGGTCAGAGAATGCCATTTGTTACGCTAAATCCCTGCTGTGAAGACTGGCCAGACTTTACGTTGTTAAGCACATTTAGATTGTTATCAGAACTAAGTATCGAGCTTCAAAAAGATTTTTGTTTACACCTTGTATCTTGAAACTGATATCAGGAACATGTATAGTTTTTACAGACATCGTGTCTAAAGGAATATGAATTCCATAAGAGCTGGTCAAAATGTGTCATACTGCCATCTGGTGGACAAGGGAGATGGTCCCGTATGTAATTAAAATACATTGGCTTCACTGCTGAATCTATTTGTTACAAAAACGATATACTTTTGACAATGAACTCTTAAATGTACAAAAATAGAAAACGTAGGGTATTAAAGCCTTAATTAAATCACAAAAAATTAAGTCATTTATGATTCAGGGCACGGATTAAAGTCGAATTAATTCATTACAATGACAATTATGGGACGATTTATTTTGGTATTGCATTGTGTGAAATTAAATCAGAAAAATAGAAATGTAATTACTAACCCTCTAGACCCCTGAATGCCCGCCAGCGCTCGAGTTTTTTGTTCAGGAGCTACAAAAATCATTATTGCATCAGCATACTCAATTTTTTTCTTCATAGTGTTTGCTATTGTTTTATACTGACTTGTTGGAGCCTTGGTATGTTTGTATTTGCTGAAGTAAACATAATAAGCAGGTGTTTTTGTTGTATAGAAAAATATTTTCAAGCGTGAGCTCTTTGTTTTGTATGTATATTTTTACATAAGCTGTTTTTTCTTTTACAAAATGGGACCCTGCTTAAGGAACTTCATGGAATGGTGTAATAATATACATGAACCTTACTAAATGTGACCAAATATCTGGTTCGAAAATAATGGACCCCTCCCTCCCTCTCTCTCTCTCTCCGTTCATCCAGTTATACTTTTCAATCTTTAAGAATGTTACAACGTTACTATTGCAGTTACACAGTTTACAATGTTATTATTGTAGTTTTTTAAAGCCACATTTTTTCTAAAAATTCATAGGTTTAATAATCAACTTTAATATTTGAATTTAATTGCTTAATTCAAAACAGTACAGGCAGTCCTCGCACTTACGACAATTGGTTCCTGGAAGTCGCGTTGTAAGTCGAAGCACATTTTCCAACAACAATAGGAGCAATGTTATAAATTGGGGTTACGTTCCTTACTCTTCAGCCAGATAATAAAGTTTTACAAAAATGACCCGTTATATTGTACTCATGCAAATATTTATTTAACTCTTTACACTCTGCCCGGTGATTACGTGCATATTACTCAGACACCTGGCTTGTTTAAAAGTATAGACTAAGGGCTTTCCAATGACGTTCAGTGTGTGTACGTGGTACTCCTAGCAGGAAATACGATCACTGAAGTTAAGCCCCTCATCATATTACAGAGTTCACATCTTAGGTTTTTTTGAGTCAATTGCTTTTATCGGACATTGTTAACGGCAACTAAATAAAAAAAATTAAATAAAACAAAGACTAAGTCAGGGTGACCACGGCAAGTAAATTCGGACACCCACCATGCACACATGATGCATGGTCCAGGTCTCGCCGTGTCGTAAACGCCGTATCGATGTCGTAAAGTCGAAGCAGGGTAATAATGCAAAAGAGTCGTGGTGCCATTCGTCGTGAATCGAAGCGTCGTAAGTCGAGGATTGCCTGTATTTCAAAATATGAACACAACAAACCATGTACAGCAGTGTTTCGCAAACCTTTTGATTGGGAAAATGAACACAGGAATAATGAACCCATGACCCAAAATTATTCACTATTCTGTATTTTAATCATAATTCTTTGGAACAAGAAGAGGCCGTTCGGCCAATCAAGGCACAGCCATAACCTAGAGTAGTATGCAACTGTATTTTGAAGAAAAGCAGTCTTAGCTAAAATAATTTTAACTGGTAAAGACCACATATTTATTAATATTAGATAAGCAAAATACTTGTATTTTACTCAGCTTCAATTTACGTCTGCGCCATACATGTTACAAAGTTCAACATTGTGCACCACACTTGGACAACGCTCGTTTAGCTTCATGGCTCTGACTCTTTGGAACTCTCACAGCTCACTTTACATCAATTCTCAGGACCCACCTGTTCTCGCTTGCTCTCCATGCTCTTTAAGCCCGGTATCTGCTATTAGCTGCTGTGTTGTTGCTACTACTTCACACATTATGCTACTGTCACGTATTACGTACTTTCCACTGTATTTAAAGTATTATTGTGACAGAGATCGAATGATTCTTGGTGTTAGGTCTCCCCCCCGACCTGTGAGGGCACTATGTAAAAGGAACAGGAGTACCCTTAATCAAATGGAATGACAATTTATTCCTTAGGGTAGGTCGAAGTCAGTCATTTAGGAAGGGGGCTGAGCTACAGTACCCAAGCTCAATGACTCAGATGGGAGACGGCGTGGAATCCGAGGATTGGAGGAGTGGATACACTGGTTAACCTAGGGGTCATGAGTGAGAGTATAAATAGGGGGCGTAGTGTAAGTGATCTGTTCCTTGGTAAATGGTTAGTGTTTTAAACCTACAAGGAGTCTGTGTTGCTGTATTGCGAACCGTGAGTTTTTGTCTTGTGTCTGTTAGTGTTTGTTAACTGTTGTCTGTTTATTAATAGACTACCAGTAGCACAATCTGGAGTAGTAGCGAAAGCCAACATAAACCTGGACATCACTTTCACCCTTGCATTTCACAGAGAACTGTAATACACCACGAGCACTTATTCACTAAGGACTGTGTTTTTTTGTGTTTAGTGTTGATGAGTTAAACTGGGCTTTTGGTTGTGGGTCAAACCCGTGGGATTTACAAATACTGAGTGATACATACAGCTGTATCACTTCATCATTATTATTTACAGGTGTTCAGCATAAGGCTCTGGACATTGCTAATTAAATCAATAAACACACCTACACCTGGAAATCGTTGCCTGTCTATTTTTGTATCCACTCTGCACTGCACACATCTGTAATCACTCACCACTTTCCCACAGTCTGTTACTTTATTAGTCTAGTTTATTAACATACAATTGCCTGTTGCTTTTCTTCTTCTTATTCAGTTTATTTCATGTTGATGCACGCACGTCATGACAACTCTTTGTCTTAATTAGACTTTGCTTGCTTCCCGAGGGGGTTCTCTTAGCCAGAGACTACTGTACTAGTGACCAAAGCAGCAGTAATGCAGAAAAACGCAAACGAAAAATACATTCTTATAATTCTGAATGGGAGATGAAGTCCCCGTGGCTTGTTGCACAGGCAAACTACACAGATTAGAAAAGATAACATTATGAATGGAAGGAACAACATCTACTTTCCAATTATGTTTCTTTACTGTTTTAAATGTTGCTCAATGTTATTAATTACACTGCAAAGATAACCCTTTGCCCCAAAACAGGCCTTGTGGATACTCAACCTTTGCACAGTGAGAAATCTAGTAAGTCTCTTTTGGATCTGGATTTCTGATTCAGCAGTGACTGTTCAATGCCTTGATTTGATACAAAGGGCACTTAACAAAAAGTAGATTGAAGCCATCAGTAGAAATAGATGCCATCTGGTTTTCATGCATGACGATATCAAACCCATCAAAGCAGTATCTACAGTACCCAGTTGGAACAAGAAAGAGAAAACTTTTATAGAAATTACAGTCCCTCAGAAACTTCAAACTTGTTTTTTTTGGTATCAAAATGATCAACTGACACCTTAAATTGTTCACATGCAAGACAATCTGACTGGCTGAGAATGAGGATCCATTAAGTTTCAATATTCATCTCTTGAGAATTAGTCAGTTAACTGAAATACGTTGTTGCAGTCTTCAGAACTTTAAGTGCCAAGAACATTGCTCACAAGGGAATGCTACCTAAATTAAAAGAACACCATCCACTAGCATCCTTTTACACACAAATATACATAGCCAAATCCGTAATTAGAGACCACTTTATAACCAGTGTTCTCTCGATACTTCAATACTAAAATATAAAAGGCTTTTTTCTGCTAGAGGAACGTCAGGGTTTGCGGAACCGACGACGGCTGGTTTTCTCACGCTCTCTCCTTCAAGTTGTCACTTAAAAAGACGATATTGTCTGCAGAGGAAAACAAAAACAAAAGATCAAGGCCAGGAAATGGGTTGGTGGCTCCATGCTGCATGGGGGTGTCGCCCTTTAGATTAGCGGTTAAACTGAGATCCTGTGAACAAAAAGACCCCAAGAACAACAACAATGTCCCGGAGGAGGATTCAAGCAAATCAAATCACTTTAATGTTTTATGACCCGTGCTATTCAATCAAACTCCCAGATACAGAACACTTCCCAAACATGCCTTTGAGTCAACAACTGTGTTGACATTCAATAAGGTTTTACTTCACAACACAGAGCAGTGAAATGACATTGCTACTGTGTTTTTTCATTGAATGCACCCATGATTCTAACAATAACTGTACATAGCTACAAAATGGCATGTAAACAAACAGCAAAATGCGCCTCTGTTTCTCTTGCTACACAGTTGGAAATTGTTCGAGCTCGAGAAAAAAAACCTTAATCAGAAACAAGCTGCCAAGCAATTTGGCGTTTCCAGTTCTGGCGAGTTGCTTCACCATAATGTTAAATAACGTGCATGTCTTATATATTGCTGCTGCATTTTGTTATGTGTGTAGGGGTGCTGCGATAATTTAGTTTAACAGCTAGTTTATTAATATTATGTTAACCCTAAGTAACAGCCATTATTTTTGCCTCTGCCATTGTGATAGCCTGAAACACACCCGCCAGCTAATTTCAAAGCACATAGCGATTTAAGCTTTTTGACCGTGTTGTTTTGCTTGAGGTTTTATTAACATTAGTTTATTACTTTATTATTACAGTTTATTAACATACACTTACTTATTGTTTTGCTTTTACTTATTCAGTTCATTTCATATGTTGATGTCATGATAAGTGATACATATCTATTTATTTATTTATTGATTCACATAGTGTCTGGTGTCTACCTCTGTCTTAGAGAACACTTTGCTTGCTTCCAGAGGGGTGTTCTCTTAACCGGAGAGTATTGGAAGAAGAAGAGCAAGAACAAGAAGAACAAGAGGAGAAACACAGGTGAGTAGGGTAGCCTGATTTACAATTAATATTTTTTAAATGTACTGTCTAAACATTTTGACTGAATAATTTTTATATCATTAACCTGAAGTGCTGGTATTTTAGCTCCGCTCGTAGACTATTCTCTGTCGCTTTGGATAAAAACGTCTACTAAATGACTAAATAATAATAATAATAATAATAATAATAATAATAATAATAATAATAAACTGCAAAACAATTAAGCAATTACTGGAAGAAGCAGGTTTAGTTTTTGATATTTGACAAGTTTGAAATCAGTAACTTCACCAGTTCTCCGAGAAGATTTTGAAAGGTTTTTTTTACAAACAATGCGCCAGGCGGCCATCTTGGTTCATGCACAAACCCAATTTTTGAAAAAGTTAATTGTACTGATACAGGCATGATGGTTTTCAGGTTTGGAGTTAATCAAGTAAACCGTTTTTAAACTGAAACAGTTTTAAATTTAAAAAGATGTAGGTTCGGCGGACATCTTGTTTTACAAAAGAACAACATTTTTTCATATTTTAATTCCATTGTCCCCAGGATGACACCTACCAAGTTCAGAGTTAGTTGGCTAAACGGTGTAAAAACAGAAGCAGTTTGATATTTGGGATGTGTTTTGGTGAATCTGGTGGCAGACAGTTTGATAGTAAAATTTATCACAGCAACCTCTGCTTCGCAAACTTGAAGCGGGTTTGGTTGCTGATGACATATACGAAGTTTCACTGGTTCCCAAGAAGATTTTGAAAGGATTTCTCCAAAAACGCGACAAGCCGCAGTGCAATTTCTTTTTGCCTCAACTGTAATCTACACAGGATGATACCTACCAGGTTTCATGTTGATTGTTTAGACCGTGTGCGAACAGGAGCAGTTTAAAGTTGGAAGAGGAAGAAGAATCTTAACAATAACAATACGCTTCCCAGCCATTCTGGCTTGGAAACCCAATAACACAGTGTATAGATTGTTGTTTGTCTTTACTATTATTTGTGTAACGCTATGTCTGACCCCTATTCCCCAGGATTTTATTATAAAATCAAACAAAAAAAAAAGTGATGGCCAAATGAGGCAGGCTGCATTTTTATTTAACACCCTAAAAAGTTCACGGAAACCCAGTTTAAGAAAGCTGTACGACATCAGTCGTCGCGCAAGGCCAAATTGGAACTCAGATATAAATATTTAAATATACCCTCCTGTATTTGGACAAGAATTTCTCTGGCTAAAAGAAAACTACATGGAAATGCACATAACCCGAAAATGCTACCAAAATAGTGAGAAATAAGTAATCTCACAACAGTACTACATATTGAGGTTCAATTCAAATTTGATGTTTCTTCATTATTCTGGACGCAGCAAATTGCCAATCCCTATTATAACGAACATTTCTACAAGTCCCTATAAACATCTACAGTTCCCCACATTAGTACTGCACATGATGGTGACTCTTAGCTTGTTTAAATAACAAATTTGTAAGTTTTATTGAATAACTGTACCCACACTCACCTGCTATAATGGTGGTGGCTTGTCGTCTGACGTTGTTTTTATCCACATATTCCCCATAATCAAGCTTTCCTTCAACCAGAACACGAGCTCTGAGAATTACAAAAGAGAATGTTCACAATGTATACCTGCAAATGATGATGACAAAACCTTTGACACTATGGTGGGTGTTAATCATAAAGTAACAGTATTGGGATGTAGAATCAGTGCTGCCTTGCTAGCCTACAGCATGATGGCCCTACACCTTAGTGACAGTGTTGTGCATAAGAGAAAAGACTCTGTCTAGTACATGAACACATGACCTGATTTTTAACACACCCCTTTTTCACATATTGGTAAGCCACATCCCGCAGCCCTGGCCGGAACACAGAGATCCTGTGCCATGTGGTCTTCTGGGTGACATCTCCTAGGAGATGAAGCAAAAAGCAAACTGCTTATCCAGTAAATTGCAGTCCAATACATCAGTATTCAAAGTATCATGCTTAATGTTTTTGTGGTTAGGAATTTAGTAATTTAGAATTACACAAAGTAAATACATCAGTATGATCTTGAGGTAAAATACTTTAAAAGTCAGATCATTCGATAACAATTACTTAACATTTCTCTCCCCTAATACAGTATTTTTGTCCTTTTCATCATAAATTATAAAGGCGTGAATGCCGATCTACTGAAGGTACAAACACACTCCTGTCCCCAGTAAAAGATAAACATTTATTTTTTTAAATAGATGAAAATAAATCTTTTGGAACTACATTCCCCAAACAAATACGAACAAGGTGTAAATTCTTTACAATATGACCAGACTGGACCACTACAAATACATGCAAAAACCACTGCAACAACAATCCAGTGTGTTCTTACCTGTAGAAGTGGTGTCCCCTTCCCCCGATCGCCACATCTCATTGGTTGCCATGGAGAAGATGGTGACAGGGTTCCTCCCCTCGACCTGCCGCATCACTGGGTCCTGACCCACGCGCCCCAGGAGCTGCACTCGGTTCATAGCTGGGAGAGCGAGGACAAGCGTTAGTGTGCAAGCTGTGGCCTGCTGGACATGGCCTGTCGGGGGTGCAGTGGTTTAGTTATGGGGCTGGGAGGCAATGTATCCTTGTGGAACAGTTGTGGTGTCTTGGTTAGAGCTGAGGTAATAAGAGCTAGTGTTTTTATGTGGTTAGAGCTGATGACTGAGAAGTTGTGTGACTCAACTGTTAAACATAAGCTGAGAAGCAGAATGTCTTATATCCCGTCTGACCCATGAGGGCTTGGTATGGTACGAGTGGTACTCCACTGGCACATCCGACCCGTGAAGGCTCAGTACAGTACGGGTGGTACTCCACTGGCACATCCGACCCGTGAAGGCTCAGTATGGTACTGGTGGTACTCCACTGGCTATTTGTGGAGTTGAGCGAGGACCAAACCGTTAAACTCAGGACTCATAAGACATCTGAATCCGGCTGCGAGTTCTGATGATTTGAAGCAAATAGGCATAAACTGTGGGTACAGTACACTTACAGTAACTCACACACTCAAACACAAAATTCTACCACATTTCTCATCTTTGACCTTTATTATATAAATATAACAAAAAAAAATTATATATTTATATTATTAACAAAAATATAGTAAAACAAAATACAGCAGTACCGTACATACAACTACGGTTCCCGTCGCACTCACGCAGCTGCTGCTTTTTTTTTTTTTTTTTTTTTTTTTTTTTTAAGCCCAAACAAATAATTCTAGAAAAAAAACAACAACTGTCTTTAAATGAGATATATTTGGCAAATCATATTTTTAAAACTTATTTTTCCCCTTCAACAGAACTAACTGAACTTTATTAAGTCGATATAATCAGTGGATTATAAGGAAATTCCTAAATATAACGATACAGGATACAGCTGTACCATTGGTCTATTAATTTTTGAACACCATTTATCTGTGCATCTTTTGGCAAACTGAGTAACAATAATTAAAAACAACTGTCTTTCGATGTGTGTGACGTCAGTAGCACGTCTCAGCTCTGCAGTGGAAAAACAGCCCAGGCTCTCCTTGACCACACTGTCAGGGCTCGGTACAGCCTTGGCACGGCTCAGTTGTGGAAAAGCGGCATTAATGAACACAATTGATTACAGCTAAGCTCTTGGAAACAATGTGGTACAGTTGTTAATGCTGGAAGACAATGAGGTCTGCCAGAAATACAGGTTTGTGGAAAGACAGTATCAGTACTTACATCTCTCCAGGATGAGGGAGTTCATTTCATTTGACTGATATCGGACATACTGCCGGAATACCTACAAACAATAAGATTTAGAGACTGATCATGATGTAAAATCAATACAACCAGGTAAGGTTCTAGGACTTTACTGGTTTATTGTTCACGAGGAAAGGTTAACAGAAACTTGGCTAACTGAATAGCCACAAAGTTACACATTCAAATGAAACTTATGATCAGGAAATATACAATAATACTGAGGAAAAAATGCTTTTAGAACACAAATCCAAACAACTGTTATTTTATATTCACCCCTTGTTCCTTGTTAATAATATAGAGAGAAGATTTAAGACTTAAAAAGAAACAATTATCACAGGGGAAAAATATTGTATGAATCTCTACTTAATGGCAACAGGACTTGCTAAAATAGGAAAAAGCTATTTCCCCAAGACCCTGCCCCCTTCCCAGACAGGGGTACATATTGCAGAATCAAACCTATAAGTGGCTGCATCCCCTTCACTCAGAGCTGTGCTTTACCTGCATTGACGCCCTTCTCAACATGGCTGTGCTTCTCTCAAGTGGATCTTCTGCAAACAAGTGAGAAGTGTATTATTGATATGGTTTAAAATCAGTTAACACCTTAAAAAAAGACACACACACACACACACCTGGTTTCAGAGCCCTTGATTAGTGCTTATCTAGGAAAAGGGAACTTTAGGTAATGTAATGGAAGACTAGTGTCAATACAAGTATATCTGCCATGCCTGAAAAATAAAAAAAAAAAAAAAAAAACAACAGCATTATATAAAAAGTTTAAGATCGTTCCCACATGCCTTATTAATCAAACAGATATATGCTTTGGCTAATGCCTTCGTTTACAAGTTATTTAACTATTTAATTTTGTGCTGAGCATATCTTGCAGTATTAGGTGATTAATCTCTAACTTAAAACATTCAGCCAAAATCTAAGTAACAGTACAAAAGCTTTGGCTAACGTCTTCGTCACTATCAGAAAGAGACATACTGTATATCGGTAACACCAGCATCTTGCAACCTCGTATAAATGAATCAATTTTGTAAGAGGACTAGAATGAATGAATGAATAATGAATGATGAATACATACATACATACATACATATATATAGATATATATAATATAGTATATATTATGTATGTGTGTGTGGTGTGTGTGTGTGTGTGTGTGTCTATATATAGATACATATATATATATATATATTACATACATACATATATATATATATATATATATATATATATACACACACACACACACACACACACACACACACAATATATATATATATATATATATATATATATATATATATATATATATATATATATAAATTAATTACTGAACGCGACTGTGACATTCAGACACTAGGACTGAAGATGGAAGCGCCCTGCAGTTTATTTTATTTTATCAAAGTTATATTTTATACCAGTTCCATGTTATCTGACTAGTATTCATAATTTTCCCGATTAAACACAACGATTTACACGCTATCGTATGGTAAAAATACTCCCTAGGCTATTTATCTGGAAATCCCGTTAACTTCTATAGTGACAGTTTACTAAATACTGTTCACATTATGTAAAATTGTAACCTTAATTTCAGAAATTGTATTACTATAAATAAATATATTATTTCAGTTGTTTTGTTATATCCTCTTGCAATTACTTCCACGAGTTTTAACCTGTCATCGCACAGCGAACGTACGACAGTTTATGCAACTCACATTATACTACAGAGTATATATTCGCAAATACTTCTATCTAACTAGCATAGTTAGTGTCTTCTTATCTTGTTCATATCACTGTTCTACGCGTTATATAACAAGTATTTTTATATAAAGATATTTACATGCTCCACAGACCTGCCTCCTGTTGCCTCACGCTGTATCCGGTCCGTCGCTTTACCCACTCCTCCCCGAGTAGAAACATCAACTGCAGCGTTTGCACTGCAAATGGCAAGGCTTCTGTCTTTCTCAATACATTATCTTTAATAAAAGGGTGGCTGCTCGACTCATTGCTGTGACTTATTGCTACCAACTACTGATCATAAAACAGACTACAAATATGTATTTTATTTTTAAATGGAGTTGTATCTCCTTGTATCCTTCATGAACTTAATTATTGTGTTTTGTGATATTTGCTTTGTGGTAATATGTTTTAAAAAGTCTAAATATACAAGACTTGTCAAGCCTTCCTTCCTCAATTTCCCCATCATCTTCTTTGTGCAATATATTTTGAACAATTACAAAAATAATGTTAAATGGATTCTGTTGTTTTGCACTGGTCACAATCTCCACAAACATGTTTGCCTATGATATTAAATAATTTATTAATGGTGCAAGGTCCTATTCTAATTCTACTCAAGATTATTTCCTCTCTTCCATTTTTACACCTAAGGTGTTCCTTCTTGACAAGCACTGGACAAATGCTAAAACAATGCCTCCCTTTTTCATCACTATTCCACTGTTCTTGCCATGTTATTGAAACCTTCCTCTTGACAACACTGTGCACCTCTGTCTTATCCAATGTACAATTCATGTTTATTGTATCCTGTTGTGTTGCATTATTTTGCCATTAAATCTGCTCTTTCATTTCCCCTTATTCCGATATGTGCAGGAATCCAAATAAAATTCACATCAGTTCCTTTATAAAACAACTTGTTATAAAGATGTCTGAATTCCCATATTAAATCCTGTCTAGCTTTAGAGACCCCTGATTCAATTGCCATAATAGAAGCTATAGGGTTTCTCAGTATATCAATGTCATGTTACAACCTTTCTACCATTTTCATGCTATTAAAATATTGCGTGATAAAAATGCATTTGCATGAAATAATGATCTGTGGGCATGCTTCTATGAAACAATCACCAGAAGCCAGTCAAAAAACAAAAAACAGATTCAATAAAACAACAACTCAGAATTTGTTTTTAAATATTTCATCTTCTCTTTATACATTAATTATTAATTGGATAAATGGTTCTCCTTGGTAATAACATAATTTGGCCTAGGTTATTGAGAATATCAGATTAGATTCTGGAGATAGGGGCTTGTCTCTGTCTGTCACACTTGCATGCATTTATCTGGAGAACAACGTATCCAGTTGTCATGAAACTTGCTACTGTATCAACATTATTTTGACACAGTAGACTCTAAACCATCCAAACTCCTCTGATGACAGACATTCTGTTTTAATAAGTTACTTCAAGAATGTTTTCTCAAAGTATGTTTTAAATTTAATTTTAGTGTTTGAAGTATTTATAATATGAGCCACCATCAACACTGTGGCAGCGATTAGAATGTTGAACCACTATATTTTATTAGCATTTTATTAGTGAAATGTTATACACAACAATTATACACATTATACCAAACAATTTATTACTCGAAAACAACAGTTACCGCAAAGTAACATTCTGATGCTAATATATAAGTTAGTGATATTGGGTTGTTGGGTGGGGACAATTTCACTCTGCAGGCTAACTGACCCAGGCAGTACAAGACAGACTAAAAGCATAGATTGTATATAGATTTCTTTAAGCTAGTGTAGTACCACATATAATGTTTTATAATGAAAAAACAGGTTTGCTAATTGTTATAACATGTTTCTTTAAAAACTGCAGATTTGAGATTTATATAATGAATATGCATGATGGACACATTTTATGTTTATAATTTGTTAGCCAAAATTACTTTCAGGGCTGTGCAAACACCAGGTTTTACACTCTTGCCAATTTAGCGTTCTCTTGGGCAGATGTTCTCTTATGTCCAAGACAGCTGGGTTTGACATAACAGGGAAATAACACAGGAATAATACATAGGCACTGTTTTATTTATTTTTTATTGAATCCACTCCTGTTATACAGAATAACAATAACATCTTAATCTCATTTTCACCAGATTGTCGGAGAAGCCTGAAGGCTAGTATTCATCATTGAATGGATATTCTGGATGGTCACCCCACCTGCACAAAACCAGGAAGAAAATTACACATTGGCACCCTGTCTGCTATAAACAGGCAACACATAATATAAAATATTACAGTGATTATACATAAAAACAATCTTTACAGAAAGGTACTACTTGGTACTTCTAAGTTACTACTACATTATGATACCACTGCACTACACTATGATACCACTGTACTACACTATGATACCACTGTACTACACTATGATACCACTGTACTACACTATGATACCACTGCACTACACTACACTATGATACCATTGTACTACACTATGATACCACTGCACTACACTATGATACTACTGCACTACTAAAGCCAGTACCTGTATGAAGGTCAGTCGATGACTGGATTAAAGTGGTCGTAGGAAACAAATAATTCCATAACTCTTATCTGTTGTGCACCTCCATTCCATTGGAACGTCTTTCTTAAATGTATGGTTTTGAAACAAAATGGTAGTAAACATGTATTTATATGTTAAACCACGTTCCTGGCTGAAATTATATCCGTCACTATGGGAAGCAGCTGACTCGGAATGACAGTAAAGGAACCATTGTTGGGATGGGTATAACGTTATCTGAAAGCGTGGGATGCAAACAGATTTATTAACCTTATAAAGTGTTCCTTACAAAACTGCACATTTTACACATAAAACAAATGGAAGTGCACTAGAGGTAAGATTAATGGAATGATTTTGTAAGCTGCAACCACTTTAGGTTTGATCTCAGTTAATAAATCAATCAATCCGTCAATGTAGTTGTCCGTGGTGAACAAGATAAATAAATATAGAAATAACATTCAACCACAATACAGATTTTTTATAATTTGGCATAGCCTGCTATAACTATCTCAGCTGTTCTAAGACAATCACAACACAATATCTTTTGCCATGCTTCTCTCCAGACATGTTTCAACTGCTCAGTCACTTCTTCAGCTTAATCCAGCAGAACTCAATTCCATTAAGAACCTGAGACAGGCTGGAAGTTAATGTTAAGACACTGCACTTAGGTACTTTTCCATTTCAGCTGTAAACCACTTACATTTTAAGTTCCACGAAACGTATATTTTTGTTCAGCCCTTCAATTGCTTTCAACTCATCTTCAGTCAATAAGAAGTCAAAGATCTATACAAATAAAAGCTGTTATTAGCAAGATTATTTGCTCCCTGCATTCTTGTCTATGAAACAGGTGTCAATAGCATTCCTGTCTATTGGCAGATGGGTGTCTATAGAATTCCTGCCTGCTAACATGATGGTGTCAATAGCACCTTCCTAAAACATACACTTCTGTAGCTGTAAAAATAAACTAATTTGTTTCTTGGTATTACAAAAATAAATTATGCATATCTTGCTTATTTTTTGCTGTATCCTTATAGCTTTTTCTAAAGAGTACTAAATAACAAAAAATATGATGATGCAATTATTTAATGCTTATACTGCGTGAAATGCCAAAAAGACACAGGGACAGCAGATTCTTAATGAAAACATAACAGGCTAAGTGTTAAGAAGGTTGTTATACTTTCTGATAAACGTGACTGCACAGGTCACGCAACCATAAAGGATACCAGAGAATTCTGTATGCAATCATTTTTAAACACCACAACAGCAACTTCCTGTAAGATAACAGAATTGGCCTCTTCTCCATGTAAAAAGCTAACCAAACTTAGCAGCAATACAGTGCTAACCTGGAAGTTTTCCTTTATGCGTTCAGGGTTGAAACTTTTTGGAATGACAGCGACTCCACGCTGAACATTGAAACGGAGGGCAATCTGAGCTGGTGTCTTTTTATATTTCTTTCCAATGGAAATAAGGAGATCGTCATTTAACAAAGGTGGGCAGGTTAAGTTTACCCTGGTGAGAACAAATAAAATAAAACAGAGAAAAGGTTATCTGCCAAGTCTATGCCTATAATACCAGACAGACCAGACCAAAAGTACTTTCCATTAATTTAGCCCTATTAAAAGTTAAATATGAGTGGGTTTGGTGGTCACTGATTACCCCAGATCGGCCTCTGGGGGTCAAAGGTCAGCCCTGTAGGTGTCTGCTTAAGCTCACCGTGAACCTGACCACTGGGGTCCTGCAGCACCATGGCAGGTTTTGCCCAATTATCTTTTTGACAATCACGAGGGTTACTCATGAAAAGTGAGATGGTTTCAGAAATGATCACAAGGCTTGTGTAACTGTTATTTCTTCCCCCTCTAGAACTGGGCCAACAATAAGTTAGTAAACAGAAAACCTCTCTATATACAAAATCAAAGTTACAGAGTGGTGAAAAAGTACACCTGCATATCCCAATAGTGAATGACAGATAACACAGATAACAGGATACTGAACAAGTAGAGGAGATAAAGAAGTGCTTGTGTGGCACTGCAGCATTATATGGCATACCAGGACTCATCTCTGGAAGTGCCCAAAGGACTGTAGCCTACGATCACAATGTCTTTCTGTCTGCAATATTCTAGAAGCTTGGGCTGGGTGAAGTATGGATGGCATTCAATCTGTATAAAGAAAAAAAAGTTATACATTACAGAAATATGAATTAAAATTTAGTATTACTGTTACCCTGGACCTGTATGATGAAGGGCCTTGTAGGCAAGCAGGAGAATTTTGAAAGTAATCCTGAACCTAACATGTAGCCAGTGCCGTTGGGCAAGACAGGTTTTTTTATATCTGGTAAGGAGCCTAGCAGTAGCATTTTGAACCAGCTGCAGTCGGTTTATGGCGCATGACGGGAGACCACCGCAGAGAGATTTGCTGTAGTCGATTTGAGAGGAGATGAATGCATGACAGAGTCATGTATTCATGGGATTCATGGAATTCAGGGAAAGGTAGGTATGGACCTTTGTGATGTTTCGGAGGTGGTAGAAAGAGGATTTGACTACAGAAGAGATTTGGACATCAAAGGAGAGGTTACTATCCAGAAGTACACCGAGGCTTCATACAGTGGGGGAAGGCAGCAGACAGTTTCCGAGGTTCAAGGCAGCAATGTTGAGTTTTTGATCCTACTAGAAGAAGTTCAGATTTGTTGGTGCTGAGCTGAAGAAAATTGGCAGACATCCAGGCCTCGATTTCTTGGATGTAAGGTGACAGTCGAACCATGGCAGAGGGTCATCCAGGGTCTAGTTTTAGGTGGAGCTGGGTGTCATCTACATAGGAGTGAAACATGTTATGGTTATATATGTTGGCAAATAAGGTGACCCAAGGGTAGCATGTAGATGTTGAAGAGAAGAGGCCCCAGAACAGATCCTTGGGGGACACCGCATATGACCGGGTTTGCGTCTGTACTGCTTCCATCATAGAAAACAGACTGCATGCATCCAGATAGGCAAGAGGACAGCCAGGGGAAACAGGTTCCAGGGATCCCAGCACACTTCTGAAGGCAGTCAAGAAGAATGCTATGATCTATGGTATCAAAAGCAGCAGTTAGGTCAAGGAGGACAAGGACAGATGAAGAAGTAGCATCCGCATTGAGCAGGAGATCATTCACAATCGGAGCAGAGCAGTTTTGGTACTGTGATGTGGCCAGAAGCAAGACTGCAGAGATTCAAGCAGATTGCTATCTGTGAGATGTCTTGTCAGCAGGCTTACTACAGCCTTTTCAAGAGTTTTGGAGAGAAAAGGAAGATTGGATATGGGACGGAAGTTGGATAAGACAGCCGGTTCAAGGGAGGGTTTTTTGAGCACTGGCCTTACTCTGGGAGTCTTGAGGGCAACAGGAATCAATTGAAGGAGAGTCAAGGTGGTCAACTACAATACTGGGTTTGTGGCAGGAGAGCATAGAATAAATGGTGTCAATTTTATTCTGAAAGAAAGAGGAGAAATCATGGCAGGTAAGAAAGGAGGATGAATGGGAGATGGATTTAACAATGGTTTTTAAGAGAATATTTGGTCTACCCTGGCAGCAGCGAGAGTTCGCCTGTAGCTACTGAGGTGATCAGTCCAAATCTCTCTGTGAACTGTTAGTCCAGGCGACCTCCATTTGCGCTTAGACTTGAGGCAGGCAGACTTAAGCAGTCAAAGTTCAATGGTATACCATAGACATTTACGATGTTTCTTCACTATTTTGGTTGTAAGGGGGGGATCTGAGTAAAGGTGGCGTTGTAGATGGGCACCGCAGCATCGAACAAAGATGGAAGAGTACCAGTCAGAGGGGAAGAAGAGAGGGATAGTATTGTAGGATTTAGCAGATTTTTGGGAAGGAAGGAAATATCAGTATCAGTAGTAGTTGAAAGTGCAGCAAGATTAATATTGGCAGTGATTAAGAAATGGTCAGAGGAAAAGATATCCGTGTCTGAGAGACTGGAGATATCATGACCCCTGCTGATGAGCAGATCCAGGTTGTGTCCACTGGTGTGAGTGTGAACGTTGACAGATTGAAAGAGTTCAAGACAGTTTAAAAACTATAGCGTTAAACGCTACAAGCAAATACAAGCACTGAATAGATATATTTACTTACAGATTGCAGCATGGTAGACTCTTGTGGCACTTGGAGTTACACAGGACTCCTGAAGCCTTACAATGCGCAAATGCATTCAGTCATTAGCCAAAGGCACTTGGCTATTCATGTTTATTTCGGACATTTACTGTTTTGCTTTGACAAAGTGAGGGCGACTGGAAGCAAGCTTTTCAAAGGCAGTTAGTACAGCACTGTACCTGGTTGGAGACAGGCTTGTGTTTCAGGCCTGGCTTGTTCAGGATCAGTTCCAGCTGCCTGTGGTTAAAGTTAGACACTCCGATAGACTTTGTCAGGCCTGCGTCTTTGCATGCTTCCATTGCCTAGTATAATGAATAAATTGATCCAACAATCAATGAACAAGAAGCTAAATGAACAGCAACTGTACGTATTAGTATGGACATGGGAATAAGTATGGCATATATTGTTTATAGATCACGCTTTAGGGAGTTATAAAACATGTACTCACTTTTTTAATAAGGTTTGGAGAGACTTGTAGATATTGCATTCTGTTGAATGTGATTGTTTTGTGTACTGCAAGTGTTGGTATTGACCAGAGGTGAGCAATCCTGGTTCTGGAAGGCCAATGTCCCTCCTGGTTTTTGTTCCAACTGTACCCTAAATTAGTTGATTGGACCAATTCAATGCTTATCAGAAGCTTACTTGGTCAAATTAATTAATTAAGGGTACAGTTGGAACAAAAACCAGGAGGGACAAAGTTAGTTATGTACTGGCCCTAGCAGTTGTTTTTAATTGAAAAAACCTCTATAGATGAAAAGCTGGTCAATTCAGTTAGGTTAAAATTGACTCCAATGGACAAGCTGCAATCAGACAGTGTGACATACAGCAAAATGCCAGAATGCAGTAATTTAACTGTATTGTTGCGTTTGAAATATTGCATATTTTGAATTAATGTGAAAAAAAAACTAAAGTTTATTACTACTTTTCCTATGGTTATAATACCCATTTACCACAATTAACCATGTGTTTAATATGCTTTACCACACCTTGCTGTGGTTTACAATGCTGGCCTATGTTTTACTTTGTTTTCACTATGCTTTACACTTTGCTGTGTTTTTACTATGGTAAACTTGTATAAGGGAAACAGTAAAGAACAAAAGACAGGGTGACCAGATTTTTGCTAATGGAATTTGTATAAGTTTGTTCACATTGTCTTACCTCCCAGGTGGCACAGAGATCGGTTTTGTGATAAATATATTTTCCATTGTCATCTTTGGGGTAAAATGTGTCTCCTGGCTGAAAGACAGTTTTAACCGTGTCATTGTGTCCCTGACAACAGCTTCATATACATTGTATTCATGCTTAAACAACAGAATCCCCTGCAGTAGTTACAAGAAAAAATATTACATTTAAAACGTAATGCTGATTGATTTGATGTTCTTATTAAAAAGTCATGGGTCATAACTCAGATGGGGTATCATTTTCTCAGAGTTAAAGACGGCTGTTTTATGACTTATGATGTGTGAACAAAAATAATGAAAACAATCAGGGTTATGTTTAAAGATATGTCACTGCAATAAAAAACAGCATGGGATTCAGAGAGGTACATTTGTTTTTAGGTATTCTTTTTGCTGGGAAAAAAGCATTTTAGGAAAATATAAATCCCTGCAATTAAATTAATTGTAACTAACAAATTTAGTTCCATAGACTTTCTGAGACATGCACGTCCATTAATTACATAAACCTCAATTGTGCTGTTTTTAAAGAAACATGTTTCAACCAACATGTATTTTCATTTTAAATCATATCTGGACCTACAATAGGTCAAACAAATCTGTTTGCAAGCTATGCTTTTAGACTGTCACGTCAGGGCCCATATTTATCAAATGTACATAAGGAATGGTCCATTTAAAGGAGAGCATATCTCAACCAAAATGACGTGATTTATCAACAGAGAAAGTTGAGGTCAAAGCTTCTTAGAATGATGTGCACTCTGGGGTGTGTACGACCATTTGCTAGTGGTAGGCAATGAGTACTGCACATTCCACGTACAAACAATTTAGAATCATTGAGATTTATTAACACCAATTATGTGCGCAAAGGCTCAACATCACAATGACAAATCATGACCACTTTGTGTGTGAGAACAAATCATGCAGTTTATATGCGCAGATTTGATAAATATGAGCCCTGGAGAGTGAACTTGTCCCCATCCCTTCTCAGGCTTCTTTCCTCTCAGTAACAAATCAGCTGCTTCCCTATTAACTGACATGCTTTCAGCCAGTAACATGCTTTGAACCAGAAAACACTGCAGTGTGAAATGACAAGAGGAAGTAAAGCAGTAACGATTTCCTGGAAGGCAAGGAAAGTGAACTGAAATTTCTTTAAACTAGTTTAGTACCAGATGTCTGTTTTAAAATGAAACTGCATGATTGCTGTACCGTGTGTTTCTTTGCACATCTGAGACCTATTAAAATAATACAAGTGTAAAATGAGTAAGGGATTTTATAGTATCACTCGTTATATACTCTTAAGTTTAAATATATTGTATTACCTTAAAGGCCATTGGTAGCTCAACAACATAGAGGTCAACATAATCCAGCTGCAGCGTTTTCAAGGTCCTTTCCAGGGCAGGCCTCACCAGCTCTGGTGGGTGGAAGGTGTTCCATAGCTGCAAGAAATCAAAACAGGGGCAAGTCAGTATTTCACAAGCCGCTTTCTAAATAATACATCTTGTGCATGGCAAAAAGAGAGAAAAAAGAAGGCTTTGACAACTGTTATCTTGTCTGTTACTAGCAGCAGGGCCCCTCAAAGAGTAAGCAGTTTCTTATTACATTATACGAATCAGTGGTTAAAGCCTTTAGGGGCTGATCATATTTTCTGTGTGTATCAAAATTACACAGTAAGGTATTTGCCCACACAAATCCACATTAAAACCCTTTTTGTGCACAGTTGCTGTAATCACTTGGGTTGACTGCTACTGGATGATAACAATAATTGGTACACACTGTAACTGACTCATCTGTCTAGCTAAACCTTCCTGGGGGCTTCCCAATTCAAATTTAAATATGAAAAGTTGTCATTGGTAGGCAGTGGTAACCATATCTTTTTTTTGTGGAAAAATTTGAAAAAGAAAGCAGAAAGCAAAGCCACATATTCACAAAAAGTTAAGGTAAAGATGTTTGCATTAGATGACATTTAGGAAAATGTAAAAGATGTAAAAGGGTTTAATTTGCCACCATTTACCAAAACACAGCACATACTGTAGGACTCTACAAAAAGAATATGTATTAACAGATCGACGATGTACATGTGCTCAGTGAAAAATAGTGCAGCATTCATCATGCAAGTGAGGATAAGAGGAACAGTCAGGAGAAGAACTCATATCTGCATAAGGGTGCAACATCTTGGGACTAACTCCCCCACCCTCCACACCCAACTGAACCCAATAAATCTAAATAAAATGTTAGATACCTTGCCACAGTAGAAGATATCTTCACGTTTGACTTTTCCTTCAGCAATCTTCTCTCGAATGGCTTGTCCAACCTCATGTTCATTATAATAGACCAAAGCCCCATCAATATGCCGATATCCAACATCAATTGCCAGCTTTACAGACTCATAGCCTAATCCTTTTGGTGTCTGCCAAGAAAAAAAACAGTTTCAGTTGCATATTGAATACAGTATATAGGTGTTCTTACAGTACAATTCAGTGCAACAGTGAAATCAATACTTTATACCCTCTGATTAGAAAAAAAGTATAATCTGTTTATATTACATCATATGTGTTCACAATCACCAAATACCCTGTATTACTGTTTCAACACTATGGGTAGATGAACTAGGATGGGCCAGTCGCAGCGCAAACATACCGCAAATTGTATTGCAACAATTCACAAAGTATACATTTTGTTGTATGCATGGAGACAATATGTTAATAACGAGAGCCGCAATATGCAAATTTAAATATTTGTTGTGTCCTCTTAGCAAGATCTCTAGCATTGCGAGATATTTTTTCAAATGAATAATGAAAGGCAGTTTAATCCCATCATATTCTATAGCGGGGCCCCTAGCTTCACCCCCAAATAAAAAATGTGTTTCTATCAAAAAGCTTTTCATAATCACACAGTAGCACCTTGCTAAACCACATATGTTTGTCTTACATAATGTGTTGTCAGGTTTAAAAAAATACAATAAAATCGCACACTAATGTGTTTTGGGTAAGCTACACATTACATATGAAAAAATATAAATCTGTACAGTAGGCCTATACAGTATACAGTACAGCAGTACAATCAAATGAATACCCAGCACACTATCCTTTTACTTTACCCTGTAGGCTACCGGTAACACAAAATAAATCATTTTAAATTGAAACAAATGATTTTAGCTTTTTTTAATTATTATTATTATTATTATTATTATTATTATTATTATTATTATTATTATTATTATTATTATTATTAACTTGGCCTACTTAGTAGCCTAGTCAATTAACACAAAATAGATCATGGTGCCGCATTGACAAGTTATGAAAGTATCATAACTTGTCAGTGTAGCACCATGATCTATTTTGTGTCAATTCTCGGAAATACAAATTTCAAGGGAACAGCAACAAGTTTTGCATTATACCACTAATTTGTATTATCATGAGTAGCCTATAAGCCAGATGTATACTGTCAGTTTCTATTTAAGTTAGTCAGTGGTGCAGTGCTAAGTTGTGCACAATTACAAACCACCTGCACATCAATAGAATAGGTGTGTTTCCTATTCCTATACAGATGTTCAGAATGAGCTGGAGGGGTTAGTGGCACGTGTGTGCAGTCTGTTGCTTCCAGCATGTTGGGGAAACCAGAAATATCATAGAAATTTATTTTCAAGGCTTGTAAATACACCCTGCTATTAGAGAGGAATATGTATTTGGGTGTTCGCCTCAGAAATGCATTGAGCACAACTTGCATAAGAAAAAGCGGACTGGGAAATGTCAGCAACAGTTGCGATTGTTCAAAGAATTTTCAAAAGCCTTGAAGGTTTTCATGTGACGTCACATTTTCTTCCACGGCCATATTGGCGGTCAAAAATCACTGCATATCATGCCAATGGTAGATTATTATTATTATTATTATTATTATTATTATTATTATTATTATTATTATTATTATTATTATTAACTTTAACACTCTTAATTGTTCCGTACTGTGGAAGAAACCAAGGATCAGTCTGTTTATTATTGTAAGTTGCTGAGCTTTCATAGCTGAATATCTGCATTGTGCAAATATTAATCTGTACTTCAATACTAAAAGAAAAACATGTAAATGGAACAACAGTACTTACAGTCTGTTTTCATCTTTTTATAGGTAAAAAACGTGTTTTGTCATGTTGTTTCAGCTACGATACAGTCGTATTCCTAACAATAACATTCCCTACCTTGGCCTTGATAACATAGAGGTTCTTGTCTAAATGTCAGACAATCAGATTGTTTTCCCATCCTGAGATGAAGTACTTATAAATATTGGTACTTTTATATGTCTTCATCTGGGAAGCTGTGTGGGGTTCTCAACTAAATCTATCCAGATGTCTCCGAAGTCAAGGTCTGGGAGTTCATGGCTCTTGTGCTGTAAAAAGTACCTGTGGTGCACAATATGTATCACAAACTCCTAGAATCTGCCACTTATCTCTGTCTTTCCAATTCCTGACATTGGAGGTGAGACGTGTTTCTGTGGCAAATAACTCACATTGTAGTGTGAAAGATACCGAATTTGCATTAGCTGCCATTGTTGTTTTGACTGCCAGTATGGAACTGGGGTCACGTGGGTGAAAACCCTCAACTGGAAGTGTTGCAATTGCCGGCAGCTTTAGTACATCTCATTATAACATTTGAAAACCCTCATTTGCACTATTTCCACTTTTTGCAAATTTATGCATGAATGCCATAATTATATATTCATCTAAGGTTGAACTGCAAAGAAAAAAACAACCTGCTGCTGCAAACTTTCCCTAAAAAGTCGCAAACAGCATTGCGCTTGTTTAGTACATTTCACTCTAGACTTCTGACTTGTTTGCGACTCGTTTGCGACTTGTTTGCGACTACAGTGACAGGAGCAACACTTTAGCACATCTACCCTTAAATGTGTTCCCCCCCTGAAATGTGAGTTTCTAAATATGTGCAGTGCAGTGTGATCTCACAATGAAAAAAAAGATTCGGTCACTAACTTTCAAACATCAAAATAAGTGATATAAATGCTGGTTGCTGGTTCAGAGGGTATGAAGTATTCACTTAACTGCAGCATTGGATAGTTCATCATCACACTTCAGCCACTTCCTACAGATCAGCCACCCAGTGAGGCTAGGTGGTTGGAATGGGAACTGATTACAAGGTAATGAGAAATGGAACTGAAATTAGGAATTCATTTTAAAAAGGAGTTGGACTTGACCCCAACCCCAACCCTATTCAGTCCAATGCATGAAAGGTATTCAGATTATTGGCCTAAAAGCTGTGTATTGTACTTAGGTTTACTTTGAATTGTGTTGTTGACAGTTTTCTGTTTCTATTGTCTGTGTCCTGACTTGCTTTTATGTAACTGGAAAATGTTATTGAAATCAAGCCAACACATTCCAATAATCAAACGTTATCTTGTTTACAATCTAAAGCTGGAATGTTTGGCAGTCATCATTCATCCCAACAGAACAAACTGGTAGTTGTTCTTCTGAGATGGCTTCTCGTAACTAATTCCTTTGGCTTTGAAATACTGTGTAAGGCGCGTGTATTAATTGTTGTTAAGTGGCTTCGATAGGGTTTATTGGGAGAGTACTAGGAGCAAATGTAAGGTTGCCAACTTTCCATTTTTTTCAAAACCAAATAATAAATAAATAATACCCCCCCCCCCCCCCCCCACATCGGACACTGTACAAATTCTCTTCAAACTGGATGTCCAGTTGCAAACCGGACAACAGGTAAGTCATGAGGGACAGTGTATCTGTTTATTCTTGCTTACAAGGCTCAGCCATGTTTATCACCCATTCTCACTTCCTGTATCTCTTCAGTTCAGATCCCACATCAATATACAGAACCCTAACTGTTGAAATACAAACGAGTGTGAATTCAAACCTGTCATTTAGAAATGTAGACACACTTTTACAATAAAAAACCAACACAAATGACTTCATTTCTGTCCTACAGCTGTGCAAAAAATAAAATCTATAGATTTCTGGTTGCTTTTTTCATTTTTCTAACTTTACTGTTTTAAAAGTTTCAGTGCTGGTCTGTTTTCAGCAGGAATGATTGTGCTTCTCTAGGTATTTTCAAAAACTTGAAAAAAGTGGTTTAAGCAAAGCAATGACAACATGGTCGACGTACTGACACAGCATGTGTTCTCTTTAGTGTTATTGGCTGAATTCCAATAAAAACAGTGTCCTCACTGAATCCACTTGTTCCTGGTGTCTGGCTGATCAAAAGTGCTTAGAAAAACACAATCACATTCGCTAGCGAGAAAACAGTCCATACAGACAGTGAGGCAGTGCGCTGCACAAGGTGGAGCAGAAATGTATTTGGGCATCAGGGGTGAATTTTGGCCGGTGGTGTTACGTAGATTTCTGTATCCCCATAGAATTCTGATTTCTGAATCCCCTTAGATTTGACGCCTGCGCAGATTAAGATCACTATACGTGAATGCTTGATGTTTCTGAACAGTATTTACATGCAATAAAATTCAAATGTGTTTTAAAAGAAAAATATAGTTTTATAAGTTACTTTTAATCAAGGGTTGCGTGTATTGAGGAACGCAGGCGGCTGAGCGTACTGTAGAAAATCAGTGGTGTTAAATGTGCTGCTTTATTTTGCTACAGAATTAGTTTGATCTTGTTTTCAATATTTGTTGCAAACTGCAGCAGAAATCAATGGTAGTGCTTGAGAACACAGTGGGACTCGGACACAGGAATATCGTGCATCCACGACCAGCTTTAAAAAAACTGCATCTGCACAGGCATGGGATCATGCAAGGATACAGAATTCTATGGGGATACAGAAATCTGCATAACACCGGTACTGACCTGTACTCTTTTTAGCCGGGACTTATTTTAACTACTTTTCATCCAACGTGCATTCATTCCACCCACTCTAAATCAGTCCATCAGTCCACATCACCAAAACTAAACAATCATTAAAATATTCTCAAAATTAACCAATGGCAATGGATGACTTACTTACGTTAGTTCTTGGCAGCAAGATCAGGAGAAGTTATTTGGCAGCTTTCATGCCAATCATTGTTAAACCAGTAGGTCAGTCTCATCTGCCTACGGATTTATATGATTGGTCAATAACATTATCTGAATAATGTGCTGTCGGTACCCTCCCCAGATAGCAACTACTAACTCTGTGTTGGGATGGAACATAAAAGACAGTTGTTCATGGTGGGTCAATTGCAACAAACAATGATTCAGAGTTACTACTAGGCATCAAGTGTACTAAATTGTGGCCTAGCTGTTATGGTACCTTCCTGGGGCCGTTTTTTCAAAACTTTTCATTTGGATCAAAGTGGTCCGGTTTTTGTTATCCTATATGTTGTAATCGAGATTAATTTTATTTTTCAGAAAATGTCACTGCTGGATTACATTTATCCAGATGACAAATAATCACGATTACGATTTTTTTTTTTTTTTTACAAGACTAGTTCCTAATATTTTTCAATTCAAATAAAATTTCGCTGTTCTATCATTTAAAAGCTAAATCCACCTCTGCAGTAGGATCACAATAATCCTGGTATTTTTTATCAAAGTAATTGTGCTCTCCTCTTTAAATTCTGAAAAACCCAACTGCAACATTTAATCGTGATTTAAGTGCGATCAGATTACCAAAACGAAATCCATATCACAGTAATCTCGATCACATTTTGATGTTTTGAAAAACTCAGTTGCACAATATAGTCCAGAAAAAACGCGGAAATCCGATTACCAAAATTTTGAAAAACTGGGCCCTGGAGTTCTTGCAATTGGGAACACTTTTAATTCTTGGTTCATTGCAATTGGTGATAACTAGCACACTAGTGTAGTCCTAACGTACTAACTACGGGATTATCTGCAGCTTTTTGTTCGTTGCAATTGACCAGTAAGTTTACTACTTTGAAATGTACAATCTCCCGATTTAATATTTGAGTCTTCTTTTCCCCCCGTTTAATCCTTCAAAACAACGGATATGACCGGATTTGTAAAATATAGCCATTTTCTGGGGCATGTAACATAAAATTTAAAAGTAAACTATGTGTGTCAATGCATTCTGGGAAGAGCTCTACAGATAAACAATATATAATTATGAATGTTGAATGTTTGAATGTTACTCCCATGAAGACAAAAATACATGCATAATTCAGAAGTTGATTGACATTCCGCAAGAGAAAAAATACTGCGAGTGTGAATTATTAAAACAACAACAGATATTAAACAATAACAGTAATCACTATTGTGGATCATAATGCAACATATATTTCGGATATCTGAAAACATTTTAACTTTTATTTTTTTTTTTTTAATATAAATTTAGTTGTTGCCAAATATTTCTGTTTATTTTCTCTCAATTTGAAATGCCCAATTATTATTTGGGCTCAGCTCACCGCTACCACCCCTGCGCTGACTCGGGAGCGACGAAGACGAACACACAGAGTCCTCCGAAGCATGTGCCGTCAGCCGACCACTTCTTTACACATTGAGGATTCACCATGCAGCCACCCAGGAGCTACAGTGTCGGAGGATAATGCAGCTCCCGGGCAGCTAACAGGCAAGCCTGCAGGTACCCGGCCAGACTACAGGGAGCGTTGGTTCGCGGTGAGCCAAGGACAGCTTGGATACAAACACCCCCCCCCCCCCCCCCCCCCATTTAAACATGTCTATAGTGTTAAAATCTGTCTATGAAATCCTTTGATTTCACAATTGATTAAACCTGCAATTCAACAAAAAACTGTGGATTCTGACTAATTCAATCTCTGTATTTGGGCAATTTAACTATTTATATCATCCTGCAATTTCTTAGTAGAACTGCCTGCTGAACTCTTTTCCAGCTACAGGCTCGCCATTATGTAAATTATTGATCAATTTATTAGGACCCCCCATATTTTTCCACCTCCTGTGGACGGCAGTGAACATAGCACTCATGGTAAATATCCAATAAGCATTTAAAAAACACATGGTTAACCACAATAAAGCACAGTAAATGCATAGTAATCAAAACTAATAAGGGCAGATTCAGGCACCTCATTAAACCCATGTAAAATACAGAAAAAAAAAACAGTAAGTTTAGTTACACAGTTACACACTTGTAGGTTCTTTGTGTTTACATGAATAAAGACAACATGAAACATCACGTGTCAACTGCACCTTTACAGTTTTAAACAACCCATTGTGCTATATGTATTATGGTAATGATAGGATGCTGTGTGGTCCAGTGGTTAAAGAAAAGGGCTTGTAACCAGGAGGTCCCTGGATTAAATCCCGGCTCCCTCACTGTCTCACTGTGTGACCCTGAGCAAGTCACATAACGTCCTTGTGCTCTGTCTTTTGGGTGAGATGTTGTTGTAAGTGACTCTGCAGCGCATGCATAGTTCACACACCTGAGTCTCTGTAAGTCGCCTTGGATAAAGGCGTCTGCTGAATAATAATAATAATGATGCAAACCATGGGTAACCATCATATAGTACAGTAAATGCATAGTACACGGAAAAGCAAAAAAATGCTTTTATTTCCAAAGTGCACTATCCAGTTTAAATAAAGCAGAAACTGTCAAGTTAAATCTCTACCTGTAATCTAGCTGACACTGCAGAGTTACATAGGGTCATAGAACAGATTCCTCCAACTTTTCATATACTATTTGTGCATTTGTTTAAAAAAAAAAAAAAGGAGAATGCTGTTCTTACTTTCCTGGGGTCGGCATAGGTTCCAATTCCCATAAGAGGCATTCTGTTCCCATCATTCAAAGGAACGGAATGTCTTTCTGCAGTCAGGCTCATGGTGTTCTGATAACAGCTCGCACACTCTCTATGGCAAACTTATGTGCAAGTGTCAGAGGAAATGTACCCTTTAAACCAAATAAGGTCCAAACAGCAATTTATCTGAAGCTTATCATTTACATGCGTTAGTTTTGATTCCCAGTACTGCCTTGGATAACGGGTCCAAGGATGAATCTGGGATCAAAGCTCACATTTATTGAACATATTTATTGACGGTTAGCCAATTATTGACAGCTTACAGGTTTTGCTTCAAGTAATGAATGACTAATGCTATCAGGTATTTTGTTTTGACCTTGGTAGTATATGCTTATATTTAGTAATTAAAATTAGTTACTTAAATTTGATTTGCTTAAGTAAAAGAACATCAGATTAAAATGGCTAACTAAAGTGGTGAAAGGTTGTTCCTGCTTTCCCTACTGGTGTTACAATCGCATGGTTCCATTGATTTGGTAATTTACATTTTTTCCCCCAAATTATATTAAAAAGAAAAATGTAATGCCTACTTCTTCATATACATTACGAAGTGGTTTCACAGACCCCAGTTACTCAGTTTCAGGCTAAAAGAAACAGAGTTCAAGGCTGAGAAATAAGGTAGAAGATCAGCAAATACAGTGTTCCACTTTATAAGATGGCCCTTTATACTGCGGAACAGGTTACAAGGTGTACGGTCATGTCTCCTATTTGCCCCATAATGCCATTATACTAACTAGTAGTCTTGTTATAAGGTGGACACAAACAGCACGGTCTATTAACTATGGCTCCTGACAACAGCGTTATATAGAGGGAGCATGGTATAGTGTGAGTTTTTATCAAAGTAAATAGCAATGACAATTTTATTGAATAGGGAAATACAAATAAAATATTAAGGATGGTGATAATACCTCCAATAGCGCCAGGAAAAGTGCACAATTTAGGTCTGGTTTAACACACACTGATTAGTCGGTTAGTCCAAGATCAGAGCTACTTGGTGTCTGTGAAACCAGACCTTTACCTTTCTATGGTGCTATTGATGACAGTATCACCATCCTTAATAGCTAACTTGAACTTTTCCATTTTACATTCCTTACTGATCACTGACTGGTTTCGGCCATACCATTTTTAAAGAATATTTTAATTTGTATTGTTCTATATTCAATTCTAATTGTTATTTACTTTAATAATAAACACTATTACATTTGCTTTATCTTCTACTTTATTTCCTAGCCTTAAGCTAAGCAGGTGGCCAATACACTTTTGCAATTATTCTCCACAGCAAGGGTCCCTGAAGGGGTCATAAGAGATCAGGGAGCTAACTTCATGTCTAGCTTGTTAAAGCAAATATGTAAATTGTAAGGGATGAGAGGTATACAAACCACCTCTTCCCATGCTTAGATGGGTGGTCTAGTCGAGAGGTTTAACTGAATCTTGGAAACTATTTAGAGATGTCTTCTAACGGAGAATGGAACTCTAACATTATTATTATTATTAATGTTTTATTATTTAGGCTCAGCTATATTTTGGATAACTGAAAACATTTTTCCTTTTTTTTTTTTTTAAATAAATTTAGTTGTTGCCAAATATTTCTGTTTATTTTCTCTCAATTTGAAATGCCCAATTATTATTTGGGCTCAGCTCACCGCTACCACCCCTGCGCTGACTCGGGAGCGGCAAAGATGAACACACACAATCCTCCGAAGCGTGTGCCGTCAGCCGACCACTTCTTTACACATTGCGGATTCACCATGCAGCCACCCAGGAGCTACAGTGTCGGAGGACAATGCAGCTCCCGGGCAGCTAACAGGCAAGCCTGCAGGTACCCGGCCAGACTACAGGGAGCGTTGGTGCGCGGTGAGCCGAGGACACTGGCTGACCTTTACTGTGCTTTGTTTGACATAGACCTTTTTGTGTCATCTTTTTTAATAGCACTTATTTTTTTTTTTTTTAATAATATCACCTGTTTTAGGGTATCTTGAAAAAAAACTCCCTCTCTACATAAGTTACTGCATAGTGTAATATGTATTAATACTTATCATTTAAGGTTTAAATTAAGTGTTATATTACAGTACATGATTGAATGATACATGCAGAGGGTACAAAGCTTTAAGTATTTTCAGCTTCTGGTGAATTGGTTATATTGTATCAGTTATTGTTTAGGCCTTGTTTTGTATTCAACAATGTACTGTGAACCAATATCTATACATTTTAGAGGTATTTATTCATTGGCACTCAAATTGTCTCAATGTTTTAAATGTTTACATATGAGTACCTGCACTTTTCCGTTGAGAATTTCACCCCTGTTGGGCATTAATATTATCTGTATAAATTGCATATTCCAGCACAAAGACATTTTAAGTGCAAAATTTAGCTTGGATACAACCCCCCCCCCCCCCCCCCCCCCCCCAAATAAACATGTCTATAGTGTTAAAACCTGTCTATGAAATCCTTTGATTTCACAATTGATTAAACCTGCAATTCAACAAAAAACTGTGGATTCTGACTAATTCAATCTCTGTATTTGGGCAATGTAACTATTTATATCATCCTGCAATTTCTTAGAAGAACTGCCTGCTGAACTCTTTTCCAGCTACAGGCTCACCATTATGTAAATCATTGGTCAATTTATTAGGACCCCCCATATTTTTCCACCTCCTGTGGACGGCAGTGAACATAGCACTCATGGTAAATATCTGATAAGCATTTAAAAAACACATGGTTAACCACAATAAAGCACAGTAAATGCATAGTAATCAAAACTAATAAGGGCAGATTCAGGCACCTCATTAAACCCATATAAAATACAGAAAAAAAAACAGTAAGTTTAGTTGCACAGCTACACACTTGTAGGTTCTTTGTGTTTACATGAATAAAGACAACATGAAACATCATGGGTCAACTGCACCTTTACAGTTTTAAACAACCCATTGTGCTATATGTAGTATGGTAATGATAGGATGCTGTGTGGTCCTGTGGTTAAAGAAAAGGGCTTGTAACCAGGAGGTCCCTGGTTTAAATCCCGGCTCCCTCACTGTCTCACTGTGTGACGCTGAGCAAGTCACATAACGTCCTTGTGCTCTGTCTTTCGGGTGAGATGTTGTTGTAAGTGACTCTGCAGCGCATGTATCGTTCACACACCTGAGTCTCTGTAAGTCGCCTTGGATAAAGGCGTCTGCTGAATAATAATAACACTATGTAACACAATTTTTGTTCCTGGGTAGTAAGTGTTATTTCCTAATTGCTTATGCCTCAAAAGTATAGAACATGGCTATTATTCCCCACAAACTTTGCTTTTGTGACCAGGACAGTGATATTTTGAAATTTACCTATTTCCAATGAGAAAACGGGTGAATTAGTGTCTTTTCTTTCACATAAAGTCAGAAAAAAAACAACATATGATTCCAAATTAACATGTATTTATACTAAAGTAATACAAAAATGACTACAAAAGATTTAGAAGTGAGTAGTTTTTCGAGATTTACGATTATACTGTAAATCACTTTCACGAATCAGCCCCCAAATGTAGTCTCCCATCATGTTCTCATTATACTGCCCTTGGTAGCGGCGTTCAAAGTCCAGCATATCCTGGTGGAAGAGCTCGCCTTGCTCCTCCGAGTACGCTCCCATGTTCTCCTTGAATTTATCAAGATGAGCATCAAGGATACGGACTTGAGGGACATCCTACAGCCCATTGTGCCATAGTTCGTCACCAGAGTCTCAACCTGCTCCACATAGTTTTTGGCCTTGTGATTGCCCAGGAAGCCCTGAACCACTGGGACAAAGCTGTTCCAAGCCGCTTTCTCCTTACTAGTGAGCCTCTTGGGGAATTCATTGCACTCCAGGATCTTCTTTATCTGTGGTCCGACGAAGACACCGGCTTTGACCTTTGCCTCCGACAGCTTAGGGAAGAAGTCTTGAAGGTACTTGAAGGCTGCCGACTCCTTATCTAGAGCTCTGACAAATTGTTTCATAACGCCCAATTTGATGTGCAGTGGTGGCATCAGCACCTTCCAGGGGTCCACCAGTGGCTCCCACTTGACATTGTTCCTCCCCACAGAGAACTCGGTCCGCTGTGGCCAGTCCCGCCTGTGGTAGTGCGCCTTGGTGTCCTTGCTGTCCCAAAGGCAAAGATAGCAGGGAAACTTGATAAAACCGCCTTGGAGACCCATCAGGAATGCCACCATTTTGAAGTCTCCTATGACCTCCCAGCCGTACTCATCATACTTCAAGGCGTCCAGCAAGGTCTTGATGCTGTTGTAATCCTCTTTGAGGTGCACCGAGTGAGCCAGGGGAAGAGACGGGTACTTGTTACCATTATGGAGCAGCATGGCTTTGAGGCTCCTGGATGAGCTGTCAATGAAGAGGCGCCACTCATTCTGGTTACAGGCGATTCCGATTGCCTCGAACAGACTGGTCACATTGTGGCAGAAGCAGAGCCCATCTTGACGGGTGAAGAAGCTGGAAAAAGGTCGGTGGTGCTTCCCCTGATCTGTGACTTGCACACTTTCATCCAACAAGTTCCTTTGCTTGAGCCTAGACGTCAAAAGCTCGGCATTGGACTTGGTGAGACCAAGATCTCTAATCAAGTCATTGAGGTCTTTTTGGTTGGGGTAGTATGGGTTTCTCTCCTCAGCTCCACCTCTGAAATTGTCATCTGGATCTACAATGTCTTCCTCGCTCTCTGACTTGCTGCTCTCTTCTAAAGACGGCTGCTCTCTCTCCGGAGGAGTGGGTATGGGGAGCTCATGGCAGTGTGGCACCGGGGCAATGGATGAAGGAAGGTCCGGATACGTGATAGCAGGTGTATTCTTGCCAGTCTGACGTTTGGAAGGGTCCACTATGCAGAAGTAGCATTGCTTGAGTGGTAAGTGGGTTCCCGCCAAATTCTTGGGATAGCGAACTTCATGGCTCTCTTTTCCCCTCTGTACCATCCTACAAAAATACATTTATTTCACCCATGACTAATGTGTAAGAGATTCTCGCAACATTTTTCATATATATTTTTTCAGTAACATTGAAAATTGTAAAACATTTTAAAATTAAAAACTTTTACAATTTTAAAAATTTTAACAAATTTTATAACATAAAATTCCAAGCAACAATTGTCCATCTTACCTTCCAGAGTTTTTTTGCAGTGCTCGCAGGTGAAATGAGGTGCCCAAGGTTTGTCTTGATCCCCGACAGGCATGCTGAATTATGCCTTGTAGGCCTCACACATCTTAGCAGATGCTTCCACGGAGTACTTTTACGCTCTTGTCTTGATAAATTGGCCGCAGACATAGCAAAATGCGTCTGCCAGATGCTTGCAGCCTCTTGATGCCATCTCAGAAAAATGCAGATATGTATCCACTTAGGCAGCTGGAACTAAACTGAACTGGTGGGCTTAAGGCCTCTGTATTTATACTACTATTTATATTACTGGAAAGTTCTAGAAAGTTCTAGAAGTTACTCCAAGTTTACTCAGCACTGCTTCTATCTGGAATGTTCTGGAAAACAGGTAAATTTCAAAATATCACTGTCCTGGTCACAAAAACAAGGTCTGTGGGGAATAATAGCCATTTTCTATACTTTTGAGGCATAAGCAATTAGGAAATAACACTTACTACCCAGGAACCAAAAAAAAAAAAAAAATTGTTACACGGTGTAATAATGATGCAAACCATGGGTAACCATTATATAGTACAGTAAATGCACAGTACACGGAAAAGCAAAAAACTGCAGACTTACTATGGTAAGCTTTTATTTCCAAAGTGCACTATCCAGCTTAAATAAAGCAGAAACTGTCAAGTTAAATCTCTACCTGTAATCTAGCTGACACTAGAGTTACATAGGGTTATAGAACAGATTCCTCCATCTTTTCATATACTAAAGGAGAATCCTGTTCTTACTTTCCTGGGGTCAGCATAGGTTCCAATTCCCATAAGAGGCATTGTGTTCCCATCATTCAAAGGAACGGAATGTCTTCCTGCAGTCAGGCTCATGGTGTTCTGATAACAGCTCGCACACTCTCTATGGCAAATTTATGTGCAATTGTCAGAATAAATGTACCCTTTAAACCAAATAAGGTCCAAACAAGCAATTTATCCGAAGCTTATCACTTACATGCTTTATTTTTGTTTCCCAGTACTGTCAGATGGGTCCAAGGTTGAATCTGGGAGCAAAGTTCATATTTATTGCTCATAATTATTGACAGTTACCCAAAAAGGGAGGTCCCACACCAAGAACCTTCTAAACTAACACAACTAAATGATATTGTTTTGGGGTTAAAATCCCCTATATGAATCCCAGGCCTAAATACTAGAACCCCAGTATACACACAGTGATTACCAGTCAGCTGTTTCTTTGGCTGCTCACTCTGGATCTACACACAGTCATGAAGGATCTCCACATGTTTCACAGTCCTTCCTCTTCTACTTGTGGAGAACAAAGAAACAGGCTTTTCACCCAGTCAATTACTCAATCAACACCTTGCCACATTCAGCTCATGGTTTGAATTAGGCAGAGAGGGAATTCAAACATACTGCCATATTTAAAATGTGACACACTGTCACGGATAGCTCATGTGATGATGTCAGACAAGGAAATGATTGAACACAGGCTGGTGAGTGAAGCGCTGGTGCGCACATTTAATAATAAATTAAAAGACTGAACAAACAAAACATTTCTCAAAAAAACAAAATGGCTTAATGGCCAAAATAGACAGACATGCAACAAAACAATCATGTATCATGCTGGGGTCTAATCAGCACGCATGGTAACTGTTATTTTCTCTTATATTTATTCTTTACCTCCAGACTCTCGTTCCGCCTCTGAACATGCCAACCTAGTATCACCCGTGATCACCCTACTTAAACACCTGCGACATTCCCACTTGTTGCAGGGAGGGTTTTATCTTCCTCCCTGTCACCCACTATTCCACACACATACACATCCCCGTGCTCACATACCAACATACACTTTAATTCACTTGTGCTACATAACCCACACTATGCACACAAAAAAACAAAATACTCCCAGGGCTGGGGGTGACCTCGTCACGTGCTCATCAGCACAGTTCGACCTCTTTGCACACCCCGGACACGAACTGGCGCCATCCAACTCATCCTTTGTTTAGATTTTTATGTCGATACGGTTTATTTCTGATATGTTTTACAAGCCAATGTGGGTTATCTTGTTTACTTGTTTTATAGCATGTGTTTTATTGTATTTTGCAGTTTGTATGTTGTTTGTATCTGGTATTGTATTGTGATTGTAGCATGGCGGTAGGAAAGCCCTGCTATTTTAAAGTGTTTATATAACTTAAAAAAAAGAAAAGATATAGGAACAGTGAAGGCGATCGCCCAGCCTGATCAGTATCTGTGTTGTTTTATTTAAAACCTGTATTTTCTGCTCTGTGAGCAGTCTCTTTGTTTAATTTTTTTTTTTTTTTTTTTTTTTTTGTTAAAACTCCGCGTTTTATTTTCATTGCAGTTACCTGTGTGTTGTTCTTCCTCATTCTGGCCTGACGTCACCACTCAGCCATTTTCTGTCACTGTGATGTTTGACTCATTTACATCAATAAGACATAAACAGGATGAAAAATTAAAAGAAACATACACGGAGAGAGATAACCTAAAACAAAACTTACATCCTAGCGGGAGGAACTAATGCTGTACAAACATGGCTGCCTTTTGATTTAAACCATGTTTTAGTGATTGTATTTATTACCTGTGGTTTACAGTTTGATTTAAAAAATGAATTAACTGAATGCAAGTTTTATCTAATTTTCAGTCATATGTAGATTGGAATTACACTTTTATCTAATGTTCATTTCACTGAATGCATTTATTCAGTGAAATTCTCAACAGAAAAGTGCAGGTACTCGTATGCGTAGCCTGGTGTAGACATTAACAAAATGGAGACAATTTGAGAGGTAAACAATAAATACTTCTAAAATGTATAGATATCGGTACATGATACATTTTTTTTAATACAAAATACAACCGATTCACAATAAACAAAGAAGCTTAAGATACTGAAAGTTTTGTACCCTCTGCATGTATTACTCAGTCATGTACTGCAATAAAACACTTAAGTTAAACCTTAATGATAAGTATTAAGAATATTACACTATGCAGTAACTGCTATAGACCGGGAGTTTCGTTATAAATAAATTGTATTAAAAAACCCAACTGTGCTATAAAAAAAATGGTACAAAATGTACTAAGTCAAACAATTCACAATAAGGACTGAAATACCCCTCTAATTTGTAATGTAACAGGCACTACTCTTAAAAATATTAGAGCATACATAACTGTCAACCCATTTTTATCTGTATACTTTAATTTCCAAACCCATAAGATTCATTCAAAACCCTTAAGATTTTCTTCGTAACCCAAAGAAGCTTAGACAAACAGACATAAAAAATGCAACACAACTAGTAGTTCAACGCACTTTCTTAAGTAAAGGCATGCTTAAGACCTTTACACTTCAATCTTTTGCGTTGTATCTGAAAGTATTGAGTATCATATTTCAGATGCAGAAAATTCGCACATCTGGCACGACAGAAACCTTTTACGAATATTCTGCATTGTAAGCTGTTGGCAAATTGGGAAAACATAACTTTTATGACGGCATTCAAAGGGTCTTTAGCTGTTTTAGGAGGAAAGTAGAGGTGTGTGTTTGTTTTCTTTTATTTACTAGCATTCTGCAGAGTACCCACAACTGCACCTGATAGCCCTAGGACTAACTAGTGGTCCCTTTCAGGGGCCATACCCATAGCTGGAACTTGCCCAGCTCCGGGTGCCAAAAGGTGCCTCTCGCCTTGTAACAGCTGGCACGCTTTGGGCCATTTGTGCGCTAGGGTGTCGATGCCGAGTGGACCACTTAAGCAGGCGGCAGTGTGTCGTCTCTGCCAAAGTGACGAGATTGACCTGTGCTCTCCCGAGTCGTTCCCAAATGTGCTCCACTACCTGAGGCTTGAGTCCCCACTCTGACGGAAGGGGACCCTCCCTCAAGTGTAGGTCCGCTGCCCAGTTCATTGCTCCAGGGATGTGTGCTGCCAGTAGGAACAGCAAGTTCCTCTGAGCCAACATCAGCTTGAAAGCAGTGAGATGCAACCCAGGGAACTGCAGGCCACCCTGGTGGTTAACATACACCGCCACCGCCATGCTGTCCGACCGAATCAGCATGTGTGTACCCCTTAGTACTGGGAGGAAGTGATTGAGAGCAAGGAAACCGCCTGCAACTCCAATATATTTATATGCAGGGTTATCCAGCTGTCCGGCCAGGATCTGCAGACTTCTCTGCCTTCCCAGACTGCTCCCCAACCTGAGTTGGAGGCATCTGTCGTCATCACTAGGTAGGTCAATGGCACCTCCATGCTGACGCCCTCGTGCAGGTGAGGACATCTTTCACCAGCGTAGGGCCGCCGAGCACATATCCGACACCGTCAGTCGACAGTGTTTGTCAAGCTTGGGATGCAGGTGGAAAGCATTGAGCCACACTTGAAGCGGGCGCATGTGGAGTAGACCCAGCTGGATAGCTGATATGGCTGTGGCCATCAGACCCAACAGTTTCTGGCACGATCTTAGAGTTACCTGCCATCTCTGTTGAAACAGGGAGCGGTGCCCTTGGATAGCTGCTACTCTACTCTGATAGGTATGAATGCATTGTCTTGGAGTCCAGCCAGAACCCCAGGTACATGGTGCACTGCACTGGTGTAAGCCGACTCTTTGCATCGTTGATGGTGAGGCCCAGCTTCACCAGATGTTCTGTCACAACCACCACGTGAGCCACTGCTCCTTCCCGCGACTGAGAACAGATCAACCAGTCATCGAGATTTTATTACTCTGATCCCCTGCAGCCACAAGCGGGCCAGGATAGCATCTATGCACTTAGAGAATGTACGAGGAGCTAGGGAGAGGTCGAATGGCAGCCCAGAGAACTCGTAAACACTTCCCTGGAAGGCAAAGCGGAGATATTTTCTGTGCTCTGGACGAATGGGAATGTGGAAATACGTGTACCGTAAGTCCATGGTGGTGAACCAGTCATCTAGCCGGACAGACTGAAGAATGTGACGGTGAGCCAACATGTGGAACCTCCTTTCTGTAATAACTGTAATAGAAATGTTATAGAAAATAGGATTGGCTCGACATGGAAAAGTACTGGCATCTTGCACTCCTATAACCTTGCTCGCATAACCTTGTATGCTTTGCTTAAGATAAAGTTTTGCCTACACTGCAGCTGCAGCTGTGAGACAATGGATAATAGAATGAGCCAGACGTGTCTCTTTGCACATACACCCAAAACAGCCATTCTGTTATCTGCTTACTTAGCTATATGTATGCATAGTTATAAATTGTTTCCCTTATATGCTAATATCGGAATCGACATTGGCTAACCCTCTGCCTTACTGACAGTTTTAAGGTATATAAGAAACTGATCAACTCTGTATGTTGGAACACTACTCAATGATTATCTAGCACCCTGTGTGTTGAGAGTGTTCTCAGTTTGCAAACTTAAGAAATAAAGGCTTGTGTGTTTGGAACTCGCAGTCTCTCTTCCTTTTATTAGAATTTCCATAACAGAACCCACTGAGAAGCCTCAGATCTAAGATGGTGCAGAAGCCACCTTCTTTTATGGGCACCAGAAAGTACCTTGAGTAGTACCCCTCTCTGTGGGAGGTGGGGTCTATGAGACGAATGGCTCACTTCCACAGCAATATGTTGGCACTATGTGCACCCTGTAATGCTGGGCGCCATGTGCTGTGAGCATCGTACGTACCTAGATACTTAGTACCAAGGGCTATGTGTGCGCCACTGTACTGGAGCACCATTGGGGCAGCTGTGCAAGTGTGCCTACCCTAACTCCGTGGTTACACACCTGGTCAGAGCGCAGTGTGTACCAGGGATACACAAGGCTGAAGCTGTGGTGGGCAAGTTGGTAGCTAAGAACGAAAACCATGGTAGAAAGTAAAGAGGAGAGAATATAATGTTTGTTTACAAGGCCCGACTCGTCGAGGGTTGGCCTGCACAGCTAGTGAGGTGTACTCGACAGCGGGGATATGGCAAGGCCTAGCCCCGAGGAGGAACTGTGCTATCTCAAGGAAGAAATAGACAACTACTGACGAGGGTGACTGCACAGGCAGTCGCTCACACACGAGAGACAGATAAGAAAGATCGGCCTACCACACAAACAAGGAGGCCGCTGAAAGACAGAAAGGCGAAAGGCTCTGTCTTTTTCAAAGTTGTTGATTCCAGGAAAGCACGAATGCAAAGGAAATACAATCGCCTCGATTCGACTCGAGAAGCTCTTTTCTATCAATACGCTTAGCTCAACACAGAGGTCTTACCGTACCGTCTTGAGAAGAAAAAGGAGGAATGGCTTCCTCAGGATGACAGTCTTAACTCCTTGGTAGGCGGGACCGAGTGCGTCACCCTAGGAAGGGGTCTATCGGCAGCTCTGGTATAGAGAGCTCAGCAATACCTACCCAGTGGGCAGGGACATCTCATACAAATGTCATTGGTGGTCATCTTCAAATTGAAAGGGAACTGTAACACTTATGGGTAATCTATAAGGATTGACAGTTGTGAGCATATATCCCTGTTATTTCACGAAGCAAAGTGGTGGTTTGGGCAGGGAAACTCACTTTTAATTAGTGATGGGACTGAAGCGTCAGCTGATTTGACCCCATATGAACCAATTGAAGCAAACAGTATAACAAGGCAATGGTTCATAAAATTTCATAAACATTTACATATTTTTTTAAAATTAACGACAAACAAAAAAGCATTATATATAACATACATATAACAGAGTTCTTTATGCAGGGATTCAAACCCACTATTTTCTACCTCTCTACTTTATAGCTAGAGCTGTACTACATACGCCACCAAAGAATCTGCTTGTAATAAAAAATAAAATAAAAGTACATTTTAGATACAGTGCCTTACAAAAGTATTCACACTCCTGACCAATTCTCTCATATTACTGAGTACAAATGGTACATTGAAATTTTGTTCTGTTCGATATTTTTTTTTAAAACACTTAAACTCAAAATCAATTATTGTAAGGTGACATAGGTTTTATGTTGGGAAATATTTTTAAGAAAAATAAAAAACTGAAATATCTTGCTTGCATAAGTATTCAACCCCCACACATTAATATTTGGTAGAGGCAGTTTTTGCTGCAATAACAGCTTTAAGTATTTTGGGGTAAGTATGTACCAGCTTTGCACACAGTGTTGGAGTGATTTTGGCCCATTCTTCTTGGCAGATTTCCTCCAGGTTGTTCAGGTTGGTTGGACGATGCTTGTGGACCAAAATTTTCAAATAGTGCCACAGATTCTCAATGGGATTGAGATCAGGACTTTGACTGGGCCACTGTAGGACATTCACCTTTTTGTTATTGAGCCACTCCAATGTTGCTTTGGCCCTGTGCTTGGGATCATTGTCCTGCTGAAAGGTGAATTTCCTCCCAAGCTTCAGTTTTTTAGCGGACTGAAGCAGATTCTCTTGCAGTATTTTCCTGTATTTTGCTCAATCCATTCTTCCTTCAATTGTAACAAGATGCCCAGTCCTTGCAGAGGAGAAGCATTCCCACAGCATGATGCTGCCACCACCATACTTCATTGTAGGGATGGTGTGTCTTGAGGCATGGGCAGTGTTAGGTTTGTGCCACACATAGCGCTTTGAGTTTTGGGCAAAAAGCTCTATCTTGGTCTCATCTGACCACAAAACCTTTTCCCACATCGCAGCTGGGTCACTCCCATGCTTTCTGGCAAACTCCAGACGTGCTTTCAGATGGTACTTTTTGAGTAACGGCTTCTTTCTTGCCACCCTCCCATACATGCCAGTGTTATGCAGAGCTCTTGATATGGTTGACTGGTGCACCATTACTCCACTCCCAGCCACTGAACTCTGTAGCTCCTTCAAAGTGATTGTTGGCCTCTCTGTGGTTTCTCTCACAAGTCTCCTTCTTGTTTGAGTGCTGAGTTTTGAGGGATGGCCTTTTCTTGGCAGTGCCTGGGTGGTGTGATGCAGCTTCCACTTCCTGATTATTGATCCAACTGTGCTCACTGGGATATCCAAACTTTTGGATATTATTTTGTACCCTTTCCCAAATCTATGCATTTGTATTACTTTATCTCTAACTTCTGTAGAATGCTCTTTGGTCTTCATTTTCCTTCAGATTCACAGCCTTACCAATGATCCTTCAACAGTAGCGTTTTTATCCAGAAAATGTGACAGCAACTTTAATGGTTCTCAGGTGGAGGCCAATGGTAAGGTAATTGTGTCCTCGTTAGGGCATTTTCTTTCATCGGTGCAAACTGGGAGCTTCCACAGCACAGGGGTTGAATACTTATGCAAGCAAGATATTTCAGTTTCTTATTTTTCTTAAAAATAATTTCCAACATAACCTTACAATAATTGATTCAGAGTTTCAGTGTTTAAAAATAAAATATCAAACAGAACGAAATTTGAATGTACCATTTGTAATACAGTAATATGAGAGAATTGGTCAGGGGTCTGAATACTTTTGCAAGGCACTATATATATATATATATATATATATATATATATATATATATATATATATATATATATATATATATATATAAAAAATTTTTATTTAAGAACAAGACCTTGTTTTTGATTGGACAACACGTATACATTTTTAGTTTGATTATTTAAGAAGGTTTTATGGGTTAATCGCATGTGTGGTTGATATTTAAAATAAATATTCCAGGCAATTTCCAAAAAAGCAACGGCCGAGCTGGCTTTAGAAAGTTAAAAACACTGAAATGTTATAATTTGTATATATTAAAACAAAAGAAAGTCTGTTTGGGCTTACCCTCACTTCTCAAACCGATCCACCTGCTACCTTTTTGTTTGTTTTCTCGTTTTAGTAAAAAAAAACATGTTTTAACTAATAAAATGAAATAAATATTTTTTAAAAGACTACTGTAAATCTTGTCCTGATTTTGACTGTGCGACCAATTGGTCATCTGGAATTCAATCTATAAATCAAAGTTGGTGGATTGATTTGAGAAGTGAGCGTAAGCCCAAACTGACTTTCTTTTGTTTTAATATACAATTACCTTATGGTCGGCACCTCATTGGGGTTAAGCATTACAGTGCACAGATGTTCTTTTTTTCTAATATATAATCTCTTAAACTGAAAACAGACAATCAAATTATATAAAAAGAAGAAACAATTCATTATGAACAAGACTACATGAGAAGTCCATTGTAAGTTGCACAAGTAAATTAAAATAAATAAATGTACAAGACCCAATGTATTGCATATGATAATATGTGCATACTAGTTTCTTAATGGAGGGTGGATGGAAACTTGATAAATTACATTAAAAACAATGTAAAATACTGGAAAATTTGATAAATTAATCTAAAAAGACAAACACTGAAAATAGCATAACGTACCAGACTTCAATGGGCGCTCCCTGCTTTCTTAGCGAAACCGTTTAGGCATACATGAGTAAACGCAGCATGCTGCATACCACTTTTAATGCATACCTGAAAATAGAACAACACTTTCATCATCCATCCTACCCCAGAGTGTCGGACATGAAAACCACACAAATATGATGGACAGTTGGGACACCGCATAGCAGACAAGTTCTATTGACGTATGTGCATGCTAATGAAATAACAATTAATGTTGGGATGATCTTGCATGAATTACAGGAACACTGCTTGGGCGCTTCGTCCTCTCATTGGGAAGGGCTTGTTATGGCAGTGGTTTCTGACTGGGCGAGCGCCCCTCGGGAGGTAGGCAAGTGTCTCTAGCCGAGGCGTTCTTTTGAGCGAAGTTGACCATCGGACACAATATCAAAATTAACACATTACAAAGTTAGTATCGGGTATGACCTCCTTGAGCATTAACACAACCATGGCAGCGTTGACGCATAGACCTGATCAGCCTCTGGATAAACTGCTGTAGGATGTTCCACTCTTCCTGTGCAGCTGCTGCCAGCTGGCGAAGGTTGGCTGGTCGTGATTGTCTCCTGTGGATGGCACTGGTGATTTGGTCGCACAGATATTCTATTGGACTCAGGTAAGGAGAAAAAGCTGGCCATGGCAAGACCTAGCACTGTGTGGTCTTGCATTGTCCGGCTGGAAAATTGACACTTCTGGATTGGCTTGCAGGAATGGAAAAACTGTTGCCTCAAAGACTTCGTCAATGTGTCGCTGAGCAGTAAGGTTGCCCTCAATCTGCACCAAAGGTGTTCTTGTCTTAAAGTAGTTTCCTCCCCACATCATCACACTTCCACCGCCCCAACGGTTGGCTTGAACAATGCAACAGTCAGCAGAACAGTCCTGGACCGGTGTGGTGACCCTCTGCCTTCCAGGACGTGGCCTGTCCCTCACAGTGCCGGTTTCCTGGTTTCTCTGGACTAGACTGCTGATTGTTGAAGCTCTCACAGAGAGGCCTCCTTCAATCTTGCTGATAGCAACCAGGCGATCTTCATTACTCAAGTAGGGCATGGTCGTATCTTTCACTGTTCTCGCGTTAATTAAAATCATGTCTTTTCGAATGGCTATTTATACAGATTCTTAATCAACTCATTTTGGCAATTTTAACTCAAATACCAAACACTGAGCACCAGGTATTTTTATGAAATCACATGACTTGAGCTCAGTATTGTGTTATCCCAAAGAACAATACTACAACAATCAACAGACCTATCTCCTCACTATTTAAAATGTAAATAACATTATGTATTCTGTTGCATCTTGTTGCTTTGTGCTTGCCATTTATAATAATTTCCTCAGTAGTGGTCATTACCTGAGTTTGGTCTGTGGTGCCCTCAGCAGTGGTCATTACCTGAGCTGATTTATAACAGAAATAATACCCTCGGCAGGGTCAATACCTGAGTTTGGTCAATAACAGAAGTAATGAGTTTGGTCAGTAAGACCCTCGACAGCGTTCATTACCTGAGTTTGGTCAGTAAAGCCTTTGGCAGTGATCGTTACCTGAATTTGGCCAGTAATACCCTCTGCAGTTTGATTTATAACAGTAGTTATCCCCTCGGCAGGGTCACTACCTGAGTTTGGTTTATAACAGCAGTAATATCCTCGGCAGGTGTCATTATCTGAGTTTCACCACATAAACGTTAACTAGTACCTTATTAGATATCAGTCACTCTCTGATATATTTTCGGCCAAACAGAAGTGGGGGCCATCTCTCTGCTGGGTTTTCCTCTCTGCTGCACGGTGAGATCAGTCCATAATTATAAAAATAATAAATTACATGATTGTCATTACATGAGAATAGGTGTAAAAACTTTGTAGAGGAAAATTACTGAATTCTGATGATATACTGTATATTTTAACTGAATATGACAGTGATTACATCAGCTAAGGGTAGCAGTTAACCCTCGAGCTTCTGGACAACATTACACCTCACCCCTAGGCCCTTTGATAACACTGGCGGTGTTTTGCTCTTATCTTGTGCTATACCCTATGTTATTGTCCTACTGAAACTTTCTGGTAACACAGACACCAGACACACCCTATTTTCAAGCTTGTACAAACTGTATAAATATCAACCTCACTTGGGTTAACAGACTCTTGTAGACTCTTCCCTTGTATACACTGATCAAAATATCTAGAGCTGACAATAAACCTGAATCCTGAGTCTCTTTGGATAACGGAGAATAAATCCACTACAACTTCGTGCTGATATTGGACTGCTCTCGCCAAGATGAGCACCAACTAAGACATTGCTTCTTTTGTAATAAAAGGCTCACAAATATGTATGGCTTTACAGTATATAAAGATATATTTACTATCCAATCTTGCCCTTCTGATTATTTTGACTGACTCATATATTAAATATGTACTGCAGACTCAGCTCATAGTGGAAAATGAAATGCCCCTCGGGAAGACTATTGTTACTTTGGCTTCAGGCATTATAGCCCCCTATCGGTAACAACAGTCTTCCCTCGGGTCAAAATTTTTTCACTATAGCCCTCCTCTCCAGTCCATATTTACTGTGTGTGTGTGTGTCTATATATATATATATATATATATATATATATATATATATATATATATATATATATATATATATATACTTTTTAAAAAACAAATTGCGTTTGTTTGCTATTCCTACACTTAAGATCGGCAGATCCTCTTGGTCTTCGTTTTTTTGGCGGGAAAGACGGGTCTTCGTCACGGTCCTCCCTGCTGACCTGGCATCATTAGATCAGTTCATCTTTCAAAGGGCGTGGCTTCTTCTTCTCCCCTTAACAGGCAGGACCAGTGGCCAAATAGTCCATAATCACTACTTCACCATACCCATACAAGCAGTGGGGACATGGAACTCTTCATACAACAAAAAAACACATTTAGAATCGCTAGTTTTAAAACATAGTTAGATTCCTTACAAAAAAATAAACCTTTAACAAGGAACAGTTCCACTAAACAATAAGGGGAGCAGTGAAAATCAATTTTCAATCACCTTTTCCCTGCTACCCAGATCATGTGCTGTTGAATGTTGTTAATGTTTTATTCAGGTGGTTTTAAAATGTATCATTAGCTTCAGTAACATTTCCATTTACATTTCTCCCCAGTGCAAGAGATACAGGGGAGGTGCCTGCATATTTATTTTAATATAGTAATCTTGATATAGTAAATCTTGAGAATCACTCATTCAGTTGTGATGAATCTAGGTATGGGCATTCATTAGCACAAGTGCTTGGGAGTACACAAATCTTTGTCATTGTGACCTACTTTTGCACAAATTTTGGCCTCTGATTAGCTGGGCTAACGAAGGCTACATAACCACTTGCCCAAATTTGATTAAACTTTGCATGGACACTTGTTACAAGACGTTATTCTGCATAGTGTGTAAGTACAGCTCATGCTGACACTATTGAAGGCTATGTCTTGGAAATAAACTTCAGTAAACTTGGCATAGGCATTTATTATGAGATATGCTAAATGTTGTGGATGTTGGTCAAGGTGACCTACTTATTAATTATACCGATACCTGTAACGTGCAGTTTACATCTTAGACAGAGATACCTGGCCATAATGAAAAGAAGAATTATAGGTACATTATTTAAACAGTTGTAGCAACACATGGGGATGTGTAACGCTATATATATATATATATATATATATATATATATATATATATATATATATATATATATATCAGAACATTATAACTTGCACTGAAGGCACTTTTTGAAGCAGCTGCAGCCTGTATTTTTTGTTGGTTTATATAATGACATCTACATCTGACAGTAAGTTACCTGTTTATTTACATTTGCTTTCTTTGTAAAAATAGACTACTTTTGTATGCGTTTTTAGTGGATCTGTTTCTTTATGTGATGCATAAGTGCTCATAACATCACTCAAGTTAAATGCTGAGCATTGTGTGTTTAAATTTTTTTTATAAAAACAGATGATAAAATGCCTTGTTGGGAACAAAGTAACCAAGAAAAACGCTCAAATAGTTGCTGTAATAAATGCTTTTTTTTTTAAAAATGTGTTTTTTATATAGTAGAATTTTACCATAAATGACTTAACTAATTAAATGCACTTTTAATCAGATTTAATTCAAGTACAAATGTGTTGGGTTTTTTGTTGTTTGCTGTTTTTTTAAAAATATATTTTAGTTATAACAAAGCAGCTGCACATTCCATGAATGGAGTTTAATAATTACAGATTATCCACACCGAAACTCGTTGAGATTACTTGTTACAGACGGTCCACTCGAGAGTAATTGTTCCCCCCTGGTCTAACCTGAGATCCTTTTATGTGAACTGCACAATAATAGCATGCAAGAATACAGTTTAAAAAAACCACACAACCCCGCAATCTAAAATCATATTCGTTTTAAACTACAGATTAATTAAATCTCTAACATTCCAAAACGTTATTACAAACTTGGCTACATTTTACAGGAAATTATATACTGTCACTGAAATGGGCATTTATTTAAGCAACACAACTTTAAATACCTGGTATGTTAAAACAATTTTTTTTAGAAAACATGGGGCTGTAGAATTTCGCTGTAGATTAAATATATTTGATTGTGCATGATAAGACAACAGTTTAACCCGCTGAATCATTTGATTTCATTTTCAATTACATTTACTAACAATTATTGTGCAATTTTGCCAAAACAATTGCATCCATTTATTTGAATACTAGCAAAAACGGTATCAAGTATGGTAACAATTAGAATTGTTATCATGTTGCATCAATTGTCGAAGCAAAGGAAATGTTGTTTTTTAGGTTAGATAACACATACCTGCATTTATTGATCCTGTCGCCACCTTCAACAAATAAAAAAAAAAAAAAAAACATTTGTTGAGAGAGAGAGAGAGAGAGAGAGAGAGAGAGAGAGAGAGAGAGAGAGAGAGAGAGAGAGAGAGCGAGCGAGCAGAAATCCTCTTAAGGAACAACGGTGTAAGCCTCTTAAATTTATAAAAGTTCTCTGGCGCACTCTGCTGAAAAAAGAAAGTATTAGTTTTACACATCAAACTTCAACGCACACGATAAGAGAATGGCATCTCTGGTAATTGAAGTAACGTGATGTGTAGATGTATTAACTTGTGATTAAAAACAGTGGCAGTGAAACCAACAGTACTTGAAGTCCACTTTTTAAATAACTATAAAACTTGTTTAGTTTACTTTAAGGGATTTAGCACCTGATGCTCCATTCTTGTGGCTCCCTTGATGTCACTTACCTGTTGTAATTTGAGATGTTCTTGCGCTGATGCCTTTAATTTTACAGCAATTATAATAGTGTTAAACGTGCTGTAAAAAGTCACCGCTGGTTGTTTTTTATGACATTTATTTTTGATATATACAAAAGCATTGGATTGGATGCTTTATTCTTCAGTGTGGCCAGTATTTGACATTTTCAGTAAGTATGTTCAGCTTCCTTGTCCGATTATAGTACAGTCTGACTGGTGTACTAAGCAGCTCCCCTGACCAAGCGCATCTGATGAACATGCCCATACTGTCACCACGACACTGTGGCATGCCAATACTGTCACCACCACACTGCGGCATGCCCAGCTCTGAACGGATTAAACATTTAGTACAGCCAGCTTTCCACCAGGTAAAGTTAAAACTGACTAAAACATTACACATGCACTGTACAAAAACAGACAAGCTTCAAGATCAGCCAAATACAGAATATCTGCCAGTTCTAAAACCAAGCAATAGAAGTTGTAGGTGAACACATTTTCATTGGCATTACAGGTTACTGACGGGTAGGCTGCTAGCACATTTCAGCAACCACAAAAAAACTAACAAAAAACAAAAACAGAAAAACATGAGACTATCTTCTGGGGAAATTAGTAAACATACTTTTCGATTATTTTAATTTAATGTATACTCACTTAAACAGTCACAGAGAAAAGTACTGGCACCCAACGCTTATACCATAATTCAAATTAACAGTTTAAGGACATGTATTTAGTAAACTTTAACTGCTTTATAATAAAACACAAAACTTAATACACAATTTCTAGTAAGTATTAAGTATTCAAAAGTATTGGCACCTCTGCTTTAGTATTTCATGTTTTTATTACAGCATTCTGGCATTTATGATAATTCTTACCCACTATGTTACATCTTCATGGTGAAATCTGGGCCTAATTTTGTTTTGCACATTTCCTTTCGCTCAGACACAATGTTTGACAACAGTTTTTTTCAGATCAGTCCAAAGCATCTTATTGGATTGAAATGTAGTAATTGTGAGGCTATTCCCAAACTTTTATCTTCATTTTCTTCAATAATCCCAGAGTTGACTTAGCTGTATGCTTTGTGTCATTGTTATGTTGGAAGAGAAACTGCCTGCCAATCCAGCCTACGAGCAGATGGTATCATTGCAATTTTTGTAATGTTTTGATACATGACTGCATTCATTCAATCTTCAATCACATGAATGCCCCCTAAAACACCCCTCATATCATGATCGATATGATTTTCTGTGAAGGCTTTCCTTTTTTTTTTCTCCAAACAACATAGTGGTCCATTTTTGGGGAAACGTTATATTTTAGTTTCATTGGAACAGAGAATTATGTTGAATGCTTCTGTTTCCTGTTTTGTTTATTGGCAAATGTTAGATTGTTAGTTTTATTTAAAAGTGGTTTGTGCTGTGATGGAGTATACATGTGTTCTCAAAACTATAGGGCAGTAGACCATAGAAAGTGGTTGATAGCGGCTGTCTTGGTGCTCTGGAATGTCAGAGCTAAAATGGCCAACAATTTCTAACCAGTAGCTTACAGGTGTACCTTGTTAAGATGACAGGTTGCATAAGCCAGGTACTTCAGTCATGTAACAAATGCTACTTCATATGCAGGATTCCACATTGGTGGTATAAAGCATGACAGACAAAAGTAACCTTGGGTAGCCAGCAGAGGGTGTATTTATTTATTTCCAAAAAATGAAATCAATAAAGAAAATAAAAAAACTAACCCTCATTTAGGGTACTGACTGACTTTTCAATCCCTGACTAACCACTCGATTTCCTCCATTCATGTTGTCCCCTACTCTCCACAACCACTCAAGCACACATTAATGGCACCATTCAGGAAGAAGGTCTGTTCTGTCTTTCCATGGCTTGAAAAGTTGAATAGCATAGAAGTAGTTCTCTGGGTAGTCTTGTACACTGTAATGGTAATGATTGATTAAATAAGGTGTGCTTCTCTTTTTGATGTATCCAAAGGGAAACACGTAACAAGGGATGTTTTCAGTTTTGGGCTTCTCTGTCACCACATCATGCCATCCAATGAAATCATTGAAGCTTATATCTTGCACAACCTCCAGACGTTTTGAGTAGTATGAGTCAATCCAGGGAGGAAAGTAGATGTCGGTTGAGTCAGGATTTCCTTTTGCTAGCATGTTAATGTGTTCCTTGGATTTCAGCCGGCGGCTAGAAACCTTTGATACATCAATCCACTTGATTGTCTGCGGATCTATGCCATAGAGAGGTAAGTATAGGAGATTGTCTGCTGCTTCAAGTGCACCACATTCTCTGTGGGACAAGCTGCGGAGTGCAACATTTCACAATCTGCTGGCCAGAGACTTCTTTGAGTCGATGTCATTCATGGTGCCAAGAGCAATGTCATTCATGATGCCAAGGGCAAAACTTTTCTCAGGTTTTGAAAGGTATTTTGTAATGTAGAGGTTGGGGGTTGTAGATTGTTCACCAATGAACTGAATATCCATATTGCAACAATAACAACAACATTGCACCTTTCAAGACCAGGTCCTCCCAAAGTGCTAAACACATTTTAGCAGAGCAAAATAAACTAGTAGTTTTGAATTCTTAAACATTTTAGTGGTTCTCCTCTTTTTAAAATCAATTCACAACCTTAAGGCAATGTACTAAGAAATGCCTTTTCAAAGAGATATGTTTTTAAATGAGATTTAAAAATAGGGACAGACTATGCTTGTCTGACCAAAGACAGTAAGGAATTCCAATGGCTAGAGGCAAGGTAAGAAAATATCCTTTCACCCTGGAACGTGGGAAGTCGCAACAAACTGGCATCCTGTGAGCCTAGTGTATGGCCAAGGATGTATAGAGATACAGTAATTGTGCGAGATATAATGGAGCAAGACCATACAATGCCTTGTAGGTCAAGATCAGGGTCACAGATCACACCACAAGACAGTGCAAGAAGGTAAAAACTGGAATGATATGATCACACTTCCTAGACTAAAACTATTGCAGCATCATTTTAAAGTTGTCTATAAAGCTTGCACCCTATCCAAATAAAACAAAAAAATTCCAATAATACACAGTGCTGTAAATATTTGGACTTAAGATTGAAAATACAGACTTCGGTATAATATAATAAATATTTACACTGCAATTACAGCCAGCATGCTTGTACACTAAGACGGTCTCCAACCAGAGATAACCACAATAAGCATTCCACAGCCCTGAGGCACAGCTGAGACAATCAGAAGGATCTACCAGACAGCTCTGTGAAATCCTCTTAAACCGGTTACCTGTATGAGCGGGTTTCAAGGAGAAAGCCTTTTAGGCTTGCAAGCTTTCAGTCTTTTTTTTTCAGTCAGTTTTCAGAAACTATGGGTAAATTAATCACAATCTCTGAGATAAAAACTATAAAACAACTACAGTAAGTAGACATTGACATCCTCTGGGAATTTAAAAGCTGACATAAGAGAGGGCTCCTGAGCTGCGAATCCAGCAAAGTCACTCCACGCGATGTGCCCTATAGCCTGGGGATCGCAGGTTCGAGTCCAGGCTATGTCACAGCCGACCATGACTGGGAGACTCCAGGGGGTGTCGCACAATTGGCCGAGCACTGCCCGGGTAGGGAGGGCTTAGGTCAGTAGGGGAATCCATGGCTCATCGTGCAGCAGTGACCTCTGTGGCCGATAGGGCACCTGTGTTTCTGCAGTGGATCCTCCAGATCTGTGTTATCCTCTGGCGCTATAGGTCTGGTGGCCTCACTGTGGATCCTGATGACAGATTGGCAGGAGGACGCATGCTCCAGTTTCCGTTCCCCGAGTCGGTGGGGGGGTTTGCAAGTGGTGAGCCGAGGATACAGATAATAATTAGGCACACTAAACTGGGGACAAAACCGGGGTAAAAAAAATTGGAGAAGACTAAAAAAAAAAAACTGACATAAGTATCATTTCTATCATTTCAGAAAATGTGAAAACCAAAGGCTGTTTAGTGCCTACTAAAAACTACCAAAATGTCCAGCCTTTCACATCTAAGATCATATATAGCTTATGGCAGGGCAAAAGCCCTGCTGGTATAAATAGTGTGTGTGGGAAATTAAGGTTGGGGCAGGGATGGGGTTAATTCTGTCCCTGCCAACAATCACAGGTGTGGCCACTCCACAAAGTGAACCCCAACCCTGCCAACCTTACATTCTCACACACACTATTTACACGAGCAGGGCTTTTGTCCTGCCACATAGCTCAAGAGCTATCTGTTGTAATGTTGACCTAATGCAGACATTTTTTGTATAGTCCTGTGGGTGAACAGAGGCAATTAAATGGATCATGATTTTCATAAATTGCATCCCTAATTAGCTTGATGGAAACATCCAAGACTGATTTAAGTTCAAGATCAAGATTTAAGTTCTTGAGATCACTGCTTCCTATTGTAAGCTTTCATTTGCTTTTTTAAAGCCCCCTAGTTATTGCCGTAAAACTCCCACTACTTGGAAAAGTGACACTAAAAGGCTTTTCTTATTAAGAGTAAGCTCTTTCCGGCTATGGTTTTAAACTGATCTGGTGGCTGCGCTGGCTTCAGCAGGACATGATGGTTTAGTCAATTGTACTACTGGATCAGGAGCTGGCTATACTTGTTCAACTATTTTTGTAAATCCTTTACTATTGAAAACTGACCCTCAATTATTTGTTCTGTGGTATCTTGCTCAATTTTTCACAATTCCCCAATGTACATGTCTTACATGTACGCAATTACCAGAAACGAGACCCTACTGATAACCAGTTTGTTTTCATTCCATATTACCTATTAAGTGTGGTTCGGGGGCAGAGCTAGGCCCCCTGAATCCTATCATCTCCTTTCATCAATTAAATCTACTCTATTTAACCATCAGTCACCCCGAAGTAGTTGTAGTGTGTTTTCTCATTGTAAACCTAAGCGGAGTGCAAGACTCACATATGATTATTCTAATCAGCAAAAGCAGCATTTAATATGGAGTGCTCACAGCAACTGTCTTCCTTGGATTCAATGTATTTTCAGAATTTCTTGTCCATATCAGAGCATTCCCCTGTAGCTTCAAACCAGGGTCAGATCAGCCCAACATTCTTCTCTCCGTCCGGCATCTCCATAAGATCTGAACAGGTACCTCCCAACTGGGATACTTTATCTCTACCTGCCGCCTAAGAAGCTAATCTCCACCGATCCAAGCGACTCCGGGCTCAGGATGCATCTCCAGAGCGACTGTACTGGAAGGACTGGTGCTCAACAAGATCATAAAGACCCTTCTCAAAAAATGGCAGTGCAATCCCAGCAAGGAGTAATCAAGAATTGCTTTTTTCTTCTTAACTGTAATTCCATCTTGGCTGAACCAGTTTTTCCACCCAATAAAGCTACCCAGCCACATTTGGTTGTTCAATGGCTCCAACCAGACAGCAGGCAGTCTGCGCCAGAGCAAAACATCCCCAGAGGCAGCACATCAAATCAGCAGGCAGCTGCTCCAGCTAGCAAAATTCAACAAGAGCACTCTCTGATATGTCAGGAAATAAAAGCATTCATGCAGCCACTCCTCTTTTCAAAAACCTTCATTCTGCTAATCAAGAACCAGAGTCCGTTCAATCTCTCATTGAAAAAGAAATCAAAAAAGGATTTATATTCGGCCCATTTTCAGCTCGCCCGTTTCCAATCTGCAGGATTAATCCTATTGGCATTGCCAGTCGAAAAATGTCAAGGTGGTTCTGATGAATCAGAACCACTGGTGTCAAGCACCAGCAGCACCAACTCGCTTATTCCTCACAATCAATTTTCTCTTCATTACATTACCATCTCAGACGCAATTCATGCAATTAAATTAGCAGGCCGCAGTTCATGGTTAGCTAAAGCAGATATATCAAACACATTTAAAGTAAGGCCAATCCAAAATGATGAACTACCTGGATCATATTTATCATTATCAGAAGCAACCAACCATTGGTGTAAATACATACTACTGTCTCTCATTGAGACTCAATAATAAGAAGCAAAGGTTTAAAGTGGCTGCATTTATTTATATTTCAGCAGATCAAAGAGGTACAATGACTTGCACAGAGGTAAAGCTAATTTCCAACAATCTTTATTGAAAACCAGGGCACCAAGTGAATATTTGGGCACAGAGCTAAGCTTAACATGCATGCTTTAACAACCATTACCAGACCTAAGAACAGCGCTCTGTACCTACTGCAGCAGTGCCTAATAGCAACCCAGCAAATTACAGCCCCATAGTGCACCATCAGAATTGCAAAATGGGCCCCCTGCAAGCAGATAAAGAGCCCTCTTTCAGCCCCATGAATTATTAGCACCTCTACATTTGCATATCTCCATAGATTATACAGATTAACATGAGGGTGGGGCTAAAACTGCTATACTCTTTTTAATGATACTGGAATGGTCATTTCGATGTGCTTATAAAAGTTAAAATGCTGCCTTATTATTTTGCTTTGACCATATAACAAATATTATAGCTAACCTAAAACTAAAACTCACACTATCAGACTTTGTAGTGCTAGAAAATACTTGCTATGACCCACAAAACTAACATTTTACCCCAAAACATTATGGCTTGGTCTTTATGAAAGATTCAAAATGGTGTTTTTTGGTACAATGTAAACTTTTACATCAACTGAGATGGCAATTTTGTCTTTTTCTACACAATGCAAGCAGTGGTGATATAGTGATGTTCTGTAAATTAAAATAATGTAACCCCCTCCCCTGTTTGGTAGTTGAAGATATTACATATACAACTGATACCATGGTTTTCTATTCGTTGTTCAAGAGGTTAACTTTTAGAATAAGTCATGTTCTGTTTTTAAACAATGATTGATTTGTTGTGAGTTTGTTCAACTGAACAAAACTCAATGTTTAAAAATTTAAATCACAAAATATAAAGTATTAACTTATCATGCGTAAAGCATCATCTAGAATTTCTATTTAACACAGTTCACTAATCCTTTTTGGTTCAGCATATGTATTCCTAAATTTAGAATGAGCAGTAGAATCCATTAAAACAGCGATCAAATATATATATATATATATATATATATATATATATATATATATATATATATATATATATATATATATATATATATATATATAAATATGCGACTAAAAATGCACAGTATACAGTGCTGTGCAGACCATGAATAAGAACGGTTCAATGGTGCATATACTGTATAAAATAACAATGTATTAATACGACAACAGTGATTGCCTTTTTTTATAAGGGACAAGAATGTTATATTATGTCAATTTAGGATTTACAAGAAATGTAAGGTTCTGTGACAGTTAAAAGAAATCTTACACCCACCCCCAACCCCCCGGGTGCCTCAGCCAAAAGGATAATTAGAATCAACTTGCGTGATAATCTACAGCGAGAACAGTTCTTCTGGTACTATTCTTAAGGGCGTGCTTTTGAAACCGCTTCTGCACAGACTAGAATTTGCTCTTTAAAAAACACCAGTAACATACGAAGAAACACCTTCTTTCTGGACAAGTTACTTTTCCGTTGTTTGCCATGGGACCCTCAAACTTGGTATCATTTGCTTTTTGTGGCATTCTCATTTTTCAAGGTAAGTGTGTCACTGTCAAATGCGCAGAAGTAGTACAGTTTACTGTAGTAACAGATCAGATACTAGCTACCTCTTATAGAGTTCGTTGCTTGCTTTCATGATTTTTAATATCTGGTTACAAAGTTGGAAAGCGGTGGGAAATCGCCATATTATATATATATTAATATATATATCTATAATATATAATATATATATATTATATATATTATATATATTGATTCAAAAAGAGTAACACTGTTTGCTTTAATTGTGGCGAAGCCAAATATTTGGGGCTAAGCATCAATATCCCGTGACAGTTTCTTATTACTATGATTTCATTAGACATGTTGCTTGTTAATCTTTGCTTGTCGCAGTAAAAAATAATTAAAATAAAAAATATGCGTTTTATAATGCGCTGTACGAAGTGATTTGGTCGGTTTAATCAAAACATATATAACTAACTACCTCCATAGCTATAGACAAAAGGTTTTGCACCACGCAGTATAATTAACTAATGTTGCTTCATAAAGACGAATGAAACCTGCTGAATAATGTTCACGTTAAACATATTTAATTACATAACGCTTTGTAGTTTTCCATGTTCTTAACGAAAAACCGACAAAAAAATAAAAAATAAATGTGACATTTCGAAATCTAACATGGAATACTGTACTACTGTTATGATGTCCTAGACTTATATCATTTTGTAGCTTCTTTGATTACATGATGTTAAATAAAAGATAAAAAGCATTTCATATAGTTTTATTTTTTAATTTTTTATTATGTCTCAATCATAAAGTTCTAGATGATGCAAACATTTTGTGCATAGCTGTACAGTGTATCGCCCCCTACAGCTATTTTTGAGGACATAAGTATATTAACACATAGTGGCATTTTAATATTTACAACAGAATGACATGAGGACAGACCACATTTGTGGATCACATTTGTGGAACAAGGGAACTGCTTGTATAAAATACTGGAAACTGGTGAACAGAAATCTCCAGAAGGCTGTTTTGAAAAGCAAGCAATTGTTGCATATTCAGAGGAACTGTCTACATTATTTTTAATTTGTATATTAAAACAGATCTCATGGCACTCGGATTAAAGCATGGGTGTTAAACCTGGTGGCTTCCTTCTTTCTGCCTCGTGGTACTGTCTTTGTCAGTGGCTACTCCGTGATGGTAAAGCCATATAAAGGACATTCTACAAATCTATGCTGTTTTCTTTGTACCAAAATGGTAAGAAACAACTTGCAGGTCCTCGTCCTGAAACAACAATGCTTTAGTAGAAGAAACATAAGAAGTGAGCAAGAGAAGGCTGTTTGGCCCCTCAGTGACCATCTGAGAGTTCTATCTTAGGAGCTGCTTGCATGGATTTTATGAACTTCAGTTTCGACCTGCTATTCTGCATGCTGAGGCCAATTTGTTTGTGTCATATTGTCACCTGTCACTGTCAAGTGTAATTTGACAGTGCGTATATATGTACTGCCTTCACCTCTAAAATCATATTGAACTTATGATCCATCTGTTGTACAGCCATGATGCAGACATTTCTGGTATAGTTCTGTGGGTGAACAGAGATTGATGGAACATACATTTCATTTAGCTTGTCTGCATATAACATGCCTTTTAAACCCAGAATAATTCTGGTCTCTCTTCTTTGCACTCTTTCTAGAGTAGCAATATCTTTTTTGTAGTGAGGTGACCAGAACTGAACACAACATTCTCAATTATGTCTTACTAATGCATTGTAAAATGTTAACATTACTTCCCTTGATTTAAATTCAACACTTTTCCAGGCATCTTGTTGGCTTTTTTGTAGCTTCCCCACATTGTCTAGATGAAGACATTTCTGAGTCAACATAAACTCCTAGGTCTTTTTCATAAATTCCTTCTTCAATTTCAGTATCTCCCATATGATATTTATAATGCATATTTTTATTTCCAGCATGCAGTACCTTACACTTTTCTCCATTAAATGCCATTTGCAATGTGTCTGCCCAGTTCTGAATGTTGTCTAGATCATGTTTTTGTGTCGTCTGCATGTTTAACAAGTTTGCTTACTATACCGGAATCTAAGTCATTAATGTAAATTATGAATAGCAGAGGACCTACAACTGATCCCTGTGGTACTCCACTGGTTACCTCACTCCATTTTGAGGTTTCTCCCCTAATCAGTACTTTTCTGTTTTCTACATGTTAACGACTCGCTAATCCAGGTGCGTGCATTTCCTTGAATCCCTACTGTGTTCAGTTTGAGAATTAATCTTTTATGTAGGACTTTGTCAAAAGCTTCCTGGAAATCTAAATAAATCATGTCATATGCTTTGCAATTATCCATTGTTGATGTTGCATCCTGAAAAAAATCAACCAGGTTAGTTAGACACGATCTCCCTGTGCTGACTGCCTCACAGGATACTAGAACTTCACCAGCAATGGCAACACAATGCATTTGGAACAAAAACATCATCTCTCATTAGCATAAGAACAGTATGGGTGCCAAAAGAAAGTTGAGGTTCAAGCCAGACAATTAAATTACTGGACATGTTTACCTTGTCCCACACTGTAGTGCAACTCTTGTGGAGAGAGCTTTTCAATGTTTAGAATGTCACCCTCAAGTGTGTGACAAATGGACTTTATTGACTTCCCAGGGAGAATGTTTGTTTTTTAAGGCTGCCTCCCCCTCCTATTCCCTGCTCAGACAGGCAATACTAAACCCACCATGCTGAGCCCTTCCCCCTCCTCTGGCATCACCTTTTCTCTTTAAAGATACATGCATCTTCACCCTTCCCAATGAAAGTTTTCCACACTAAAAGCCTAGCAGAGTGTAATAAAACACAGTGAAAGCGTGGTAAATCCAGATCTGTATGGCAAAGCATATTAAACGTGGCAAACCATGCCACACATATTTCTACATTAAGTTATTGGCTGTGTGTTTTGTGTTATAATTTCCTTTTATTTGTATGCAGGACATATGTTGTTAGCGTACTTACTAATATGGCTAATATTACTAATACTACTAATACAACTATTTGGATCATTAAAATCATTTCCTTGTGTTTCAATGTTATAAAAAACAACAGTCCTATTAATTCTCGTTGGATTATTGCTGTCTTCCGTCATGTGTAAAAAGCAAGGGGAGGTCCTTGTAGATGTACCATGGTTTAGATTAATGAATAGACTTATTTTTTTTACAGAAAAAGGTTTAATAACTTTTGGAAGCCTGATAATGTGCCACAGGCAGCCTGGCCTAGTCCCCTGTTTCATATAAACATGTTGTAAAATTTTAGTGTTTTATTATGTGTGTCTGAGTCAGATGTTTTTTTTTTTTTTAATGTTCTAATGGAGATGAATCTTGAAAATGATTTGGCAGTCTAAACTCTGTTTATTTAATATTCTTTTATCTGTTTATTGCCTCATTGTATTCATTCTTTATTATTTATTACTGTAATAGGTTCTTGGCATGCCTAAGTCAACAGCGTATTTGACCTTTGGGTCAGTCTCTGAACTGACTTGTGCAAGGTAGAATTTCTGTAATTAGATCAGTATAAAAATAATTTATTCTTTCTTGAAACAGTTTGATTTTTCATTGCAATTTTGTAACAAACTTATTGTTTTAATTGGGAATAAATTATCTTGTGCACTCCTAGTGGCAACTCTTTACTGCTCTACTGTATAAATTAAGGGTAAAGACAAGATTGAAACATTTACTATGGCACTAAACGTTCGGCTTGGGTTGAAAATGTGCATGGCAGTAGCCACAAAACAAATGTTGAGGGGCAAGGGTCATGCATCAGCGTGACCCAGGATGAAAATATATAGTGTGAAATTATTGTGTCCAGCCCCGGGACGAATCTCACCCCATAGATTGCAGATCAAGGCAAATGTGAATGCAGGCAGGGCTGAACTCAGGGCTGAGTCTCCCTGGGGCCGCCCCGTGCGACTGGGCCCGGGGTTGGATGGTGTAGTGTGAAAATGGTTTGACAAAATATGTTGCATAATTACATGCATTTCTCATACGTATGGTATAGTAAAATCCTTGTTTATATACTGGAGAAATTTAAAATGAATACAATCCTTAAATTACAAGATTATAACTGGCAGTACTTATACTGTATTTACTCCAATAGAGTTTTTTTTTTAAGTGTTAAGATAGTTTGTCAGTTATACCTTTTTTAAATGTATCACATTTTACAGTACCTCCATCATCCAGCACACAGTACATATACATGTAAATACTTGTGATAGGGGTGGCTTTGTGGGGACGTCAGGCCAGATGCAGGGATTTGGTGCAATGGTGCTTGCACTGTTTATTTAAACAAATAACAAATATAAAATAAAATGTTTTAACAGAAAAAAAGCACTTGCTCACAGAGCAAAATAAAGGTTTTAAATAAAACAAAT